>NW_028258494.1:1194766-1494766 GCF_053883595.1 Heterocephalus glaber
GGGGCTACTTCCTTGTTGCCGGGTAGACTTGCAGCACGCTTAGACATGCCCATAAAAGGCACTCAAGAGTACTAGCGGGGGGGGGGACAAGGCCCCCCACAGGTCCTCCCTTTAAAATTATAATTATAAGAAAGGCGTCAGGAGAGCCAAGCCTGCAGGGGCTGAGCCTGTCTTGGGTCAGAGCAACATACGTGTCTGCACCATGCACCTTACCCGTCATCGGTTAACCAGAGAATCAAGGCTCTGGCACCTGTCTTAGGCGGCACACGAGGGCTCTCTCATTGCATGGCACGCTTGTTCAGTTGCCCGTCATTGGCTTGCCAGCCCACTCACCAGGTGGGGCGAGAACACTTCACCACGGCAAGGACCTAATCGATGGTCCGACATTCGTCCTGGTCAGCCATTGCCAATCTATTATAGTAGACCTGTATGGGCGCTGTTTTTATTGCCTCTATCTGGGCTCTAAGAAAGGCCATGATTTTGTTATAAAGTATGGGCCCTAAAGAAATGAGCAAGAGTAGACCGAATAAGGGTCCCAGCAAAGGGAGGAGATAAGGGAGGAAACCATTGAGGCCAGTCCAGAGGGGATTTTGAGTGAATTCTTGTCGTCGTCTGTTTAAATCTTCCTGAAGTTCGCGAATTTTTCCCCTGACGATCCCAGATTTATTGGCATAGAAACAACAATATTCATTTAGGGCTATGCAAATCCCTCCTTGTTCCGCCGTGAGGAGGTCCAGACCCCTTCTATTTTGAAGGACCACCTCAGCCAGAGAATCAATCTGATCTTGTATATCTGTAAGAGTGTTGGAGAGAGCTTGAACATCATTAATCAATTGGTTGGATAATTTGGCATAGGAATGTAATGCCACTCCGACGCCAGCAGAGCCAGTGGCAAGGGCGCCGGACACCCCTAGCCCCATGAGCAAGGGGACCAGTGAGACGGCCCTTTTATGTTGCCCAGCGATATAGTCAAAGCTGGGCAAGGGCACTGGCTCATCTCCAGGAATAAGGGAGATGTCCGGGAGGACAGTCGCCACCACGCACAGCCCAGTCCAATTAGTAGGGAGGGAGGTGAATGCCAAGCTCCCTCCACAGACAAGCACATGACCCGGGGCTGGGCAAATGGCGGCAGGGCCATTAAGCACTACCGAGCAGAGAGAGAAATTTTGGACTCCAACACATATATCAAAGCGATTGTTGTGGCCCGAATTTAGATAACAAACTGAGGCATTGAACTGTACTGGCTGGACCCTGAAGGGCAGAGAAAAACTGCAATTATAACTAGAACTGTTGGCATAGTTAGTTTGGTCGACAACTGGCAAGGCGAGGGGCAGGGGTGTGCCAAGAGTCAAGCATAGCCAACAATCCGCAGCAAAGGCTGGGTTGGATGTATTGATCAAATGATAAGTGGCCTCTAGGACACTCAGGGGTTGGGCGTCAGGGTCTGGGCCTCGAGGTTTGGGAAGGACCAGTGGATGATAATTTAGGGAGGGATACATCTCTTGGATGATAGTCTCAAGTTGTTTTTGCACTCGCTCTTCCCTGAGCTGATCTGAAGGCCCACCACCATCAGATATATGGATTGGGGCCTGTGGCAGCCAGCAGACATCTTTGCCGAGACCGCCATTGCAAGAGGCTTGGCCAAATTTAGAATATCCAGTGGGGCTGGGAAAATCCCAGTCACCTCCGACGGAGCCCCTGTAAGTTCTTTGTAGAACAGCAGTTAAATATATTTTTCCATCAGAATATGTACATTGTTGGGCTTCAGTGTAACAGGTAGAATGCATCTCTGAGGCCATGACACAACTGGCAGGGCATGGCCCTGGTTTGCCATTGACAGTTGGTATGATTTTAGGCTTAGTGACACATTTCCATTTTTGGTTATATCCTCCCACTAATGCGGCCTCATAAACTAAGTAGGCAATCTTGTCACCGCAATCAGTACTACGAGTGTAACTTGTGGGTGCAGCCCTGCCAGAACCCCCAGCACAGTCACAGGGGTTACCATACAGGGCAATGAGCAATTGTTCTTTGTTAACTGGTTGAAATCCACTTTTTGTTGTCGATGCCAGGAACAGCAACAGACCATGCAACGGAATCAGGGATGTCATCTTCTTAACCTGTAAGCAAAATTTCATCCTGCGATGTAAACAAGGCTGGGCTGTAGATAAGAGAGTTAGGCTAACCTGATTAAGCTTTTGAAGATAACCAATGTGGACATATTACAATAACATATTCAGAACTTAACCAATGTACACATTTTGTAACAACATATTCAGTGCTTAAATATCAAGGACAACCAATACAATCAATTTATAACATATTTAGATAATATTCATTGTGATTTGTCTCCCATAAGATTATATAATATAAAATTTACTAGGGGGTCCCTTTAATGAATTAAGACCAGAATAATCATTTTCTGGGTGGCCACTTCTATATTCATCAAAGGGAGTTCCCATCTATAATCATTTTGACAAACAATTAAGAATATATATCTTTTTATTTTGTAACTGTTAATTGCAATTTGATTGTTGCATGTGGGTGACAATGCACGTCACTTTCATAAAATAAATTTCAGTGGTACTTTGATCAATTAACAACCTGGGAAGAAAAGCATGTCTTTAGTTTAATAATATTATCTATAAGTCAATTTAACAATAGGCGAATATCCTTTGAAGAGGAAGGGAAACATTGAGCTCAACTGTACGAACACAAACAACAGACAATAGACAAACATATGATACAGTGTATAAATTAGGGTGCACCCAAATATAACTAGCCAAATTGAATTATACTATTCTCTTTATGATTATTAGATTGTAATTGTAGACACCATTATTAACTGGTTGAAATTGGACAATGTTGGATCATCGGCATCATCAACACGCTTATCAACTTGTTTTACTAAGCGTTCTGGAAGCCACCTGGCTGACTTCATTTCCTTGGAGTAAACACACACTGACCCTCGGCCCCAGATGAGTACGGGATCAGGCCCATGCCATGAGTGGTCCAGGGGGTCTTTCCACATCACAGAGGCAAATTGTTTTTGCGTCTCTGGTTGCCAGAAACGGTTGGCTGCAGATAATCCTTTGGCATCCAAATTTAAGAAGTTAAGAATAAATAGTGCATGTGATATCAGGTTTCTAGGTGACCCCTTGATAGGGTACCATTCCCCTCTTTTTATTTTATCTAATGTAATTTTGAGTGTGAGGTTGGCTCTTTTTATAATGCCTTGTCCCTGTGGATTATATGGGATTCTCGTTATGTGTGTTATTTCTAATTGTTTGCAAAACTTTGAGAAGCCAGAACGGGTATAGCCTGGACCATTGTCTGTCTTAATTTGCTGTGGACATCCAAGTACTGAGAAGGCAACTAGAAGGTGGGCAATTACATGTTTAGTAGCTTCCCCGGACTGTAGGGTGGCAAATATAAATCCACTATATGTATCAATGTTGACATGTATATATTTAAGATTTCCAAATTTAGGGTAATGTGTGACATCCATATAGTGTATAACATACATTTGGGCCCAAGATTTACATACGGCCTGAATAGCTGAAGCTACAAAGGACTGGCTCAATGGGCTGCACAATACCTGTAGAGTGTTTACCTAGCCCTTTGCCTGGAACATACCCATTTTTAAACATCTGCATAGTGACAATTTCATTAGGGCTAGAAATAATCATCCCCATTTGTGATAATAGGTCTCTCCCCCATAGATTAATGGGTAACCCTGAGATGATATAAGGTTGAATGCTGCCCTGATTACCATCTTGGTCTCTCCAGGTCAGATCTTTGGCACTTTGTTTAGGATTTTGACTCTGACCTATACCTCTGAGATGGGTGAGGGTGTCTTTTAATGGCCACGCCTGAGGCCAATCTCCTCCTTTGATGATAGTTACATCAGCACCAGTGTCTACCAATCCAGAAAACTGTCTCCCATCTAACCATAAGGTCATGAGAGGCTTCTGTGCTGAAAGCATCTCCGACCAGTAGACATCGGATGAGCCGAATCCCTGGCTGCCTCGGGCGTTCTTAAGAGCCTTATTAGAGGTAGGGAGAAGGGGAAGGAGTAACAATTGAGCAAATCTCTGGCCTGATTGAATGGTGTTAATGACTTTGGGGGAAGAAACCATAACTTTAATCTCTCCAGAATAATCACTATCAATCACCCCCGGGTAGATCAGCAGCCCATCCATAGTGCTGCTGCTTCTGCCTATTACAAGCCCAAAGGTCTCCTTAGGCAGGGGCCCAAAGACCCCTGTCGAAAGGGCCTGTACCCCCATTTCTGGAGTCAATACTGTGTGGGCAGTGGAACTGAGGTCCAGTCCGGCACTTCCTGTTGTTGCTCTGAAGAGGTCTGAAATGGATTGTTGCTTGCTGGAGCAAAATTGAGCGCCCCATAAATTTGTTTGGGTGCGGGGGCCTGGGGCTGGCCCCCTCTCCCGTTTCCCTGATCCGGGTTATGGACAAGCGGGAGGGGCCGGCCCTGAGCATCTGTCTTGGACCTACATTCTCTCGCCCAATGTCTTCCTCTATTGCATCAAGGGCAAGGCCCCGGAAGTGAGGCCCCAGGGGCCAACGCCCTAGGGGCCTGACATTCCTTGGCAAAATGACCCGTTGTCCCGCACCGGAAACACTTGTTGCCTGGGATGCGCGACAAAAACTGTTTGACCGCGTAACCCTGCATGGCAGCAGCCATAGCAAGTCCCTGTTGGTAGGCGGTCCCAATTTCTGAGCAAAGGTGAATGTAACCTGAGAGATCAGTTTTCTTTTTATAAGGGCGGATGGCAGCCTGGCAAGCAGCATTTGCATTTTCAAAAGCAAGCTGTTTAACAAAATCTGTCCCGGTTTCTGCGCTCCCAAAAATCCGACCTGCTGCTGTGAGCAGGCGGTGAACAAAATCCGCGAAGGGCTCATCAGGCCCCTGTCGGATATTGGTGAGAGAAGCACTCACATCCCCTTTAGAAGGGAGCTTTCTCCAGGCTCTAGTGGCTGTGGTCTGAATCTGGGCATATAACCCCGCATCAAATTGCATCTGCTGATCGCTGGTAGCATAGGCCCCATCCCCTAGAAGCATATCAAGTATCCAACCATTACCCGCCTGAGCATTGCGTCTAGCAATATCTCGGCAATTTTCAACATATTCAGATTTCCATAATAAATAATCACCTCCTGTAAGGGTGGCGCGGGCCAGAGTCTGCCAATCAATTGGGGTGAGCCAATTTTCTGCCACCGATTCTAAAATAGCCATGGTGTAAGGTGCACTGGCCCCGTATTGAGCTGTGGCCATTTTAAGTTCTTTAATAACCTTAAAATTGAAACCACTGTGGTGTCTCCACGCCTGTCCCTGTGTGTCAGTAGTTTCAGTTACGGGAAAGGCTTCCGCATTTTCAAGTTTTAGGGATACTCCCGACCCGGATGGCACCCTAGGGGCGGCCCCTCTAATGAGGGGTCGTGGCTTAAGGGTGTCTTCTCTACGGACATTTTCATGGGCTTTGCCTGTTCTTAAGCCTTCAAGCTGGGTAATAAGTTCTTGATGTTCCTTTTCTAACCTTATCTGTTCTTTTAGAAATTTTATCTTGTCCCAGAGTTCCTTTTGGGGATCAACAACAGGGCATGCTAGAGGGGGCGCAATGGGAGTGTTGGGTTCTGGAAGATAAGGAGGCGGACATTGAACTACGGATGGCCAATCAGGATTGTGATATCTGGTTGCCTCCTCCTCGAGGTTGGCCCAGTCAGCCTCCCCCGGACCGTTCTGTGAAAAGCGGGGGTTTCTGAAATGTTGGAGGGAGGGATACAAGGCTGGTACCTCCTTAACAGGCGGGGCGGGGTCAGAGGCAGGGGCTGAAAGAGCGGAGGCGGAAGCTGAGGAGCGCCGAAGCTTTTCTTTAAAAGGCTTGGAAGAGGCAGAGCCCGCCTGTAAGCCCTCATCAAGAACATTTTGTTTTTTCTTGTCTAAGTCATCGTCGCTATCAAAAGACATCAAGTCTTCTCCTTCATCCTTTGGGGGAGTCCCGTCCCGCAGGGGCTCGGGCCTCGGCGCCATCTTGGCGTCCCGCAGGGTATTTACAAACTCCTCACTCCGAGGGAGAGTGATCGACCCTTCCTCCTATCGGAGAGCTATCTCCCCGACCTGGATGGCTTGAGCCACCACCGGATCTTTGGTTTTTTGAGAGATAATGTCATTAATAAGATTCCAATAAGAAAATGCAGTGATCGGGACCTTTCCTGGTCCACAAGTAGCATAGTAATCCTTAAGGGCCTCCCCTACTCTTTTCCATCTCCTCTCATCAATAGTACCCTCGGCGGGAAACCAAGGGCAGAGATCTCTAATATAATCAAAAAATTTTAACAACTGTTTGACTGTAACCTTTACCCCTCATGCCTGTAAAGTTTCTTTAAGACCTTGTACAAATAACTCATGCTGGCTAATGCCCTGTCCCATAATCGCTGCTCAACTCACCGAGGTGCAGGAAAGACGGCAGGTTCACGTCAGACGCAATCCTCTTTTTTCTATTTTATTTTATTGGGCCCCCGAGCAGCGTTCTTCACTGGATCCCCCCGTTCTCTGGCCCCACGTTGGGCGCCACTTGTCCCGGCCCGCGGGTAAGTCAACGGAGACCCTAGAGGGGGGGTGAGAATGACAAAGGACAGGGGACATGAGAGATGGAGACAAGACAGGTTTCTGATCAAGTCTCGTTTATTGCGGAAGCTGCTACAGCATATATACCGTAGGGCTAGAGGGAGGGAGCAAGGGGAGGGTACTGGGGCTACTTCCTTGTTGCCGGGTAGACTTGCAGCACGCTTAGACATGCCCATAAAAGGCACTCAAGAGTACTAGCAGGGGGGGGGACAAGGCCCCCCACACTCAGTGACATATTAATAACATTTATTGATTTGCATATGTTGAATCAACCTTGCATCTCTAGGATGAAACTTACCTGTCATGTTGTATGACCTTTTTGATGATGTGCTGCATTCTATTTGCTAATATGTTGTTGAGAATTTTTGCATCTATGTTCATTAAAGAGATCGGTTTATAGTTTTCTTTTTTAGTTGGATCTTTTTTCTAGTTTTGGAATCAGAGTGATGCTGGCTTCCATAAATTAATTGGGGAGCATTGTGTGCCTTTAAGTTTCTTTGAAGAGCTTGAGGAGTAGAGGTGATATAACATATCTAAAGATTCTTTATATTCAGTGGTGAATTCATCAGGTGGCCATGGGGCTTTTTAGTTGGTAAATTCTTTATTATTGTCTCAATTTCATTGTTTATTATTTGGATGTTTAATATTTTTGTGACCTCTTGACTTAGCTTTGGCAATTTGTATGAATGTAGGCATTTGACTATGTCTTCAAAATTTTCCAATTTACCTAAATACAATTTTTCACAGTCATTCCTATTTTCTGGATTTGACAAGGCCTGTTGTGTTGTCACCTTTTGCATTTCTAATTGCATTGATCTGAATCTTTTCTTTCATTCTCCTGATAAATTTAGCTAAGGATTTATTTGTTTATTCTTTTGAAGAATCAGTTCTTTGATTCTTTGAATCTTTGTATTTTTTAAAGCCTAACTTCATTGATTTCCACTCTAGTCTTTATTATCTTCCTTCTTAATTTTAGTTTGGACCTGAATTGTTGTTTCTCGAGTATCTCTAGCTTCCTCAAGGTTATTTGAGCTTGCTCTGTTTTCTTAATATAGGCAAACACTGCAGTGAAATCTTAAGACTGCCCTCATAGTGACTCAGAGCTTCTGATGAGTTGTACAGACATTATCATTAACTTCTAGAAATTTTAGAACTTCTTCCTTGATTTCTTCTGTGACTCATTCACTCCATAACTGAATGGAAACAGGAAACGGGGAGTGCATGCATGAGACATAGTAAGTGTAAAATAGACATTTGCTGGATTAATGAAGAATGCATAGCTGATTATAATAGGACAGTTGTTTGAGATATCAGTAGGAAAGGCTGGTCAAATAGGTCAGGCTGGTGGATGAATGAGAATTTGAAGTGTTGGGAAAGATAATAGGGGAATACACATTGGAAATATGAAAAAAAAGTGCCAGAGGCAGCAAAATAAAAGCCAGAGATAGGGAATATCTCTGAAATGTCTTGGTAGGGATTCTGAAGATCAGAACTGCTGTGCTCCCAGATTGTGAGAGGCACTGGTGGTGAGAAATTTAGGACAGCTTCTAGTGGTGAAAGTGGCCCTTTCCTAAGCATTAGTGGAATAACAAGACCTCAATTCACCAACACCATCAGCTGAATTCTGACAACAATCTGAGTGAGAATCAATGAGTTTTCTGAGCTCTGGATGAGAACACATAGGAATATATTGTTTGATTTAGCCAATGTCAGATGTTGAGCAGGTAACCTGGCCATATTATACCTGAATTTCCATGCAAAGAATAGAAGACACTTAGTGTGTGATCATTAGTTTTGCTGCAATAGCAAAATAATATGTATGTTTTCTATTTCTCAATATTTATGTCTTTTTATTTATCTTTCACATTTTTTCCTAATGTGTATTTGTGATAATAGTTACATTCACTTTGGGCAATTGGTATATATATAAATAATATCTTGATATATTTCTATCGCTGGATCTGCTTCCCATCTCTACAGAGTCTATCTCTCTGTTCCCTACCACATATCTTTTATTTTGCCCTTTAAATTACTTTTATTATGACTCAGGAAATGAAGAGATAGGTAACTTTCTGGGTCTGAGTTATTTTCTTAGTAGTATGGTCTCAAGACCCATTCATTTTCCTAGAAATTATTCAAATTTATCCTTCTTTAGGCTGGAGTAGTACTATATTGTTTATATATACCACACTGTCTTTATTTGTCACTGATGGATACCTAGGCTGTTTTTATAATTTAGCAATTGTGATTTTTTTTTCCGCTTTAAACGTGAATATGCATGTATAGTATGATGCCCTTAACTTTTCTGAGGCCATACCCAGGGGAAATACAGCTGGGTCAAATGGAATTTGACAGTTCCAAGTGTCCGTTAGAGATAAAATTGTCCATGGATGGGGATACCTACATAAAGCAAGAGAACTGGGAATATCCTCAGTGAGTTGCAATATAAAGTATGCCTTTGTACCCATGTAATTTTTGATAGATTACTTACTCTCCTCAGCCCTATTTTTGCCAATATAGAATGAAATCATAACAGTATTTACCAAGATAAAATGGACTTTTTTGTTTAAAGATATAAGACTTCCTATGTTGACCAGGTTGACCCCAAATTCATAGACACTAGTGACCCAACCATCTGAGTCTCCCAAGTAGCTGGGTTTAGTTGTGCACATCACTGATCCTGTTTCAAATGGTTTTCACAAAAACAAAGAGGATATTTATATAGTACATGTCTAGGGAAATATACTGAAGGAGATCCAAGTATATCACATATAATTGCAGAAGAACTAAATAACAGCTCATAACATGTGTGATGAACATGGATTTTCTAATTATATTGGCAAAACTGTCATGAAGCCAAAAAAGTATAATAGCCACCATTTTTTAAATCTTCCTTTCCTTCTCTTTCTTTCTTTCTTTCTTTCTTTCTTTCTTTCTTTCTTTCTTTCTTTCTTTCTTTCTTTCTTTCTTTCTTTCTTTGGTACCAGGGATTGAACTCAGGTCCTGGACTTGTGCAGCAGGCGGTGAAACTACTGAGCTAAATCCCCAGCCCATAACCATAATTTTATAACCAAACAGTCACAGTTATTGCCTTTGTTGAAGAGAGGAAAAGCAATTCTCTGGGAGATATCAGGGCCATGACCTCAGCACAAGTCAAGGATTTCCATATAAAAGGATAATTAAGACAAGTTCCCCAGTGCAAGACCTGGGATTAAATTTAATATAGGGCTGAGATAAGATGTTAGGAGGTTAAATCTCATGAAAGTTGTAAGAGTTCATGGAGAAAGAATAATGAAGATTGGATTCCCCTGACTTTTAACCTGGTCTCTTGGTAACAGAGATTCTGTAGGTAAATTTTTCTGTGCAGAAGCATGTCTCACAGGGGTTGAATTAATGAGCAATGTAGAGGGGGGAGAGAGAGAAGAGGAAAGAAAGGAGAGGACGGAAGAAAGAAATAAGAGGAGAGAGAGAAGAGAGAGGAAAGGAGAGAGGAAAAAGAGAAGAGGAGAGGATGGGGGTTGAGAAAGAGCGAGAGATCTAATGAGAAGGTCTAAGGAGCTATGTGTGTTCTCTCTGCTACTGTCTCCATAATGTACAATTTTCTCAAGTCCTAAGTCTGTAAGAAGTCTGGCTCAGGGACCAATGGTAGGAACAGAAATTCAGTCTCCATCTTAAACACCATTCAGGGAGGAAGATTTTGGGAGACCTTCTTCTAAGAATTCTCAACCAGGTCAGTCTGAGAATCTAACATATACTGTAGGAGATGTTCAGAGAATGGAAGCCAAGAACATTAACCTGAGGTTCCCTGCCAGTCAAATCTGCCTACCTCTGAGCTATGAAAGTGCTGTTTTTTTGTTTATGACATTAAACAGTGAAGTATCAACTGTACTCAGCATCCCATGGTTATTATTGATGGACACAAATACAATGGAAGTACAGTCAGAGAAAGGGACATGAGAGGTAGTATCATTTTTATAAATGTAGGACATGTTTTCAAGGATCTTTGCAATTTACGGGAGTAGAGAGATTGGGCTTTAACTCTGAAATGAGGAAGTCTCGTTTTTGTTTATAATACCAGGTTTATTTGTGTATGCTCAATACAGATAAGGCCAATGGGTTTTTTTTGTTTTTTACAAATACTACCTTGCAACAAGACTTCAGGTAACTAACATATTACAGTATTTCCTCTTATGCTGTACATACATATTTAAAATTATTAATAAGTAAAAGAGAGGTGATACCAATGAGCTTTATTTTCCTATTGTTTCCTGAGTCATGAGCCTGTGTATATGTTAGAAGTTTTCCTTCTCTACTGTCAACTTTCTGTGAGAATTCTTTTTTTTTTTTTTTACTTAAATTATTTTATTGGTACATTTTAGGTATAAAACACATTTACATTTCTCATTGGGAACTTGTACCTTTACATGAGGCATCTTGGTTCTTATTTTTTCCCCATTCCTAGCCCTCCCTTCACCCCCTCCACCATTCCCTATTTACAAAGACTTTATTTCCATTTCTCATCATTTTTCCTTTCACTTCTTCCTTTCCCCTGCCCCTCCCACTACCCCTACCCCTTTGGACCTTTTCTTCCTATTTTGCATTATCGATTATTCATTCTAATCATTGGTACATTTTAGGTATACAATATAATGACATTCATCATTGGAAATTTGCATCTTTACATAATCTCTCTTGGTTCTTATTTTTCACCCTTACCCAGCCCTCCCTTCAACCCCTCCATCCCACCCTATTTACAAAGATTTTGTTCTTATTTTTCCATTATCTCATATTAATTACATTCCCTCCTTTCCTTTCCCCTACCATTCCCACTTCCTTCCCCTTTGCCCCTTTTCTTCCTATTACACATTCCCTATTATAAATTTTAGTCCATATTTACACTTTCAGTTTCACACACAAGAGAAATATTTGGTATTTATACTTGGGTGTCCTGTTTATTTCACTCAAGAGTATCGCCTCAATGTACATCCACTTAGCTATAAATGTCTCTAATTTCTCATGTGTTATGGCTGAGTAGTACTGCATTTTATGAAAAAAACACATTTTCATTATCCAGTCTCCAGTTGATGGACATTTGGGTTGTTTCCAAGTTTTAGCTATCACAAACTGTGCTGCTATGAACATGGGTGCACATATATCACTGTGGTATGATTCTTTTGTTTGGGGAAGATACCCAGCAGGGGAATAGCAGGGTCAAATGGGACTTCCAGTCCTAGTTCTCTGAGGTATCTCCATACTGATTTCCACAGTGGTTGCACCAGTCTACACTCCCACCAGCAGTGGAGCAGGGTTCCTCTTTCCCCACAGCCCTGCCAGCTTTTGTTATTGGTTGATTTCATGACAGCAGCCATTCTTTCTGGAGTGAGGTGGAATCCCAGCATTGTTTTCATTTGCATCTCTAGAATGACCAGTGATGTTGAACATTTTCTCATGTATTTATTTGCTATTTCTACTTCTTTATCTGAGAAATGTCTGTTCATTTCAGATGCCCATTTTCGGATTGGGTCTTTAAATTTGGGAGGTCTGGTCTTTTTAAATTCTTTATAGATTTGAGATAGTAGACTTTTGTCTGAGGAAAAGCAGGTGAAGATATTTTCCCACATTGT
The DNA here is from genome assembly GCF_053883595.1 of Heterocephalus glaber. Taxonomy (NCBI): domain Eukaryota; kingdom Metazoa; phylum Chordata; class Mammalia; order Rodentia; family Bathyergidae; genus Heterocephalus; species Heterocephalus glaber. The sequence goes on from NW_028258494.1 coordinate 1,207,040, forward strand.
GGGTTGTCTCTTTACACTGCTGCTGGTTTCTCTTGCTGTGTAGAAGCTTTTTTATAAGAAGAGATCCCACTTGTTGATTGTTTGTGCTATTTCACAGGCAACTGAGGTTTTGTTCATAGAAGTTTTTCCTACATCAGTGTCTTCAAATCTTTACCTAACTACTGTTCCAAGTGGTTCCGCATTTCCATTTTAATATTTAGATTTTTAATCCATTTCAATTTTAGTTTAGTGCATGGTGAGAGATATAGGTCTAGTTTTAATCTTTGGCAAGTTGAGACCCAATTTTCCAGTACCATTTATTAAAGATGCTATCTTTCCTCCAGTGAGGGTATTTGGCTGCTTTATCAAAGAGGAGATGGCTAAATGTGTCTGGCATTGTTTCTGCATCTTCTAATCTGTTCCACTGGTTTTCAGATCCATTTCTTTGTCAGCACCATAATGTTTTTATCACACTAGGTTTGTAGTATAGCTTCAAGTTGGGGATTTTGATACCCCCTGCCATGTCTCTGTTACCTGGAATTGCTTTTGTTATTCTGGGTCTCTTCTTATTCCAAATGATTTTTGAATTGTTTTCTCCAGGTCCATGAAGTATGCTGTTGGGATCTCAATTGAAATTGCATTGAATCTATGTAGCAGTTTTGGAAGTATGGCCATTTTCACTATATTAATCCTTCCTACCCAGGAGCAGGGGATGTCTGTCCATTTTCTGATATCATCTTCAATCTCTCTTTCCAGAGCTCTATAGTTTTCAGAGAGGTCTTTGATTTCTTTTGTTAGGTTGATTCCTAGGTACTTCAGTATTTTTCTAATGTTTGTTGACCTTGCATTTAATTTTATGTGTTGACCTTGTAACTAGCTACTTTATGGAATTTGTTTACTAAGTCTAGAAAACTTTTGGTGGAGTTCTTGGGGTCTTCTATATACAGCATCATGTCATCTGCAAATAATGACATCTTGACATCTTCATTTCCTTTCTTTACTCCTTTTATTTCTTTCTCTTGTTCAATTTGCTGTGGCTAATGTTTTCAACATTTTATTGAACAACAGTGGTGATAGTGGACATCCTTGTCTTGTTCCTGATTTTAGGGTGAAGGATTTCAGTTTTTGACAATTTAGCATGATATTGGCTGTTGGTTTTTCATAGATGGCTTTTATCAGTTTGAGGTAGAGTCCATCTATTCCAATTTTTTGGAGGTTTTTATTATAAATGCATGTTGGATTTTGTCAAATGCTTTTTCTGTGTCTATAGAGATAACCGTATGATTTTTGTCCTTGGCTCTATTGATATAGTGTATTACATTGATTGATTTGCATATGATGAACCATCCCTGCATCTCTGGGATGAATCCCACTTGATCAGGGTGTATGAACTTCTTGATGCTCTTCTGCATTCTATTTGCCAGTATCTTATTAAGGATTTTTGCAACTATGTTCATTAGTGAGATTGACCTATAATTCTCCTTTTCAGTTGGGTCTTTTACTGCTTTGGGGATCAAGGTGACACTTGCTTCCAGGAATGAATTTGGGAGTATTGCTTCCCTTTCAATTTCATTGAAGAGTTTAAACAGTAGTGGCAGCAGTTCCTCTCTATATGTCTTGTAGAATTCAGCAGTGAAGCTATCAGGGCCCAAGCTTTTCTTAGTTGATAAGTTTTTAATTACATTTTCAATTTCATTGGTTGATATTGGATTGTTTAGAGTTTTTAGGTCTTCTTCGTTCAACTTTGGTAATTCATATGTATCTAGGAATCTGTCCATTTCTTCTGTCTTGTCCATCTTATTGGTGTATAGGTTCTGGAAATAGATTTTGATGATCCTCTGGAATTCTGCTGGGTCTGTTGTAATTTCACCATTTTCACTCCTAATTCCATGGATTTGGGCCTTTTCTTTCCTTTTTCTGACAAGGTTGGCTAAAGCTTTGTCAATTTTGTTGATTCTTTCAAAGAACCAACTCTTGGCTTCATTGATTTTTTGTATCATTCTCTTAGTCTCCATTGCATTGATTTCTGCTCTGATCTTTATAATTTCCTCCTTTGTATGAGTTTTGGGGTTGTCCTGCTCTTCTTTTTCTAGAAGCTTGAGGTTCAACATCAGGTTATTTAGTTGGACTCGTTCTGTTTTGCTAATATGCATATTCACTGCTATGAATTTCCCTCATAAGACTGCTTTCATTGTGTCCCATAGATTCCGATATGTTGTATTGTCATTGTCATTTAATTGAAGGAACTGTCTGATTTCTTCTTTAATTTCCTCTGTGACCCATTGGTTATTCAGAAGTGTGTTGTTCAATTTCTACGTGTTCATGAAATTTTTTGAGTTTCTTTTGCTATGGATCTCCAATTTCAATGCTCCATGTTCAGATAATATACAGGGGATAACTGGATAACTTCAAAACCTTTGCACTTATTTAAACATGTTCTATGCATGAGTATGTAGTCTATTTTGGAGAATGACCCATGTGCAGCTGAGAAGAATGTGTATTCCAATTTTGTGGGGTGGATCACTCTGTAAACATCTGTTAAGTTCATTTGTTCAAGAGTTCAATTGAGTTCTAGTATTTCATTACTTTTTTTGTCTAGTTGATCTATCTATTTGTGACAGTGAGGTGTTGAGGTCCCCCACTACAATTGTATTATTCCATATGTGACTTTTCATGTCTGTTAGTATTTGTTTTATATAGTTGGGCACACTAGTGTTTGGTTCATAGATATTTATGATTGTCATCTCTTCCTCTTGGATTGTTCCCTTTACAAGGGTGTAGTGCCCTTCTTTGTCTGTATTAATCAGTGTTCATTTGAAATCTACTTGATCTGCAAAGAGGATAGATACTCCTGCTTTTGGGGGGGGGGTTCCATCACATGGAGTATTGTATTCCACACTTTAACTTTCATTCTCTGAGTTTCATTTTGAATTAAGTGTGTTTCTTGTATGCAGTATATTGTTGGATTTTGCTTCTTGACCCATTCTGCCAGTCTATTTCTTTTGATTGGTGAATTGAGATGAATAACATTGGTGGTTATAACTGAAACATATTGACTTAACATTGCCATGACCTTTTTTTTTGTTGCTTTCTCTCCCTTTGCATTCAATTTCTTGTCATGCCTGATGGGTTCATTCTGCTTTGCTTCCCGGGTTGTGATCCTCAATGTCTGTTCCTAGGATATTGTGTAAAATTCTTTGGAGTGCTGGTTTGGTATTCATGAAGTTCCTGAGGTGCTCTTTGTCATGAAGGTATCTTATTTCTCCATCCATTTTGAAAGATAGTTTTGCAGGGTACATCAATCTGGGTTGGAGGCTGTTTTCTTTTAGGGCTTGGAATATGTCCCTCAAAGCTTTTCTTGCCTTGATGGTTTGTGTTGAGAAGTCTGCTGTGATTCTGATGGGCTTTCCTTTGTATGTGATTTGTTTCTTTTCTCTAACTTCTTGTAGAACTTTGCTCTTCTGTCGAATTTCTGGAATCTTAACAGTTATATGCCTATGTGTAGACTTTTTTGATCAAGGTTATTTGGAATCCTATATGCCTCACTTATCTCTATGTCAAGGTCTTTTCCCCTTCTTGGGAAATTTTCTGCCATTACTTCTGTGAAGTTTTTTTTATGACATCTGCACTCTCTCCTGTTTCTTCTTTGACTCGAATCAATCTTATATTACTCTTCTTTGCATCATCTAGCAGCTGTTGGATTGATTTCTCATGTTCCCTCATAATTTTGAAGCAATTTTTCTTTTCCTGGTCACTAATTGCAATCTTATCTTCTATATCTGAAATTCTGTCCTCACATTGGCTCATTCTCTGTGTAGCCTTTCAATGGAGTATTTCATCTCCTCAAAATCTATTTGCATGCGTTTTTATGCACTCCATTTGTTTCTTGTGTTGGGATTCCATCATGTTCCTCAGCTTCTCTCTAGATTTATTAATCATGTCTTGCACTAGGAGCACAATCTCTGCTCTTATCTGAGAAATTATTTCTGATTTCATTTTTTCCAGATCCCCTTTTGTTGCCAGTTCAGTGGGTCCAGGTGGTTGAGTATCAGAGTGTTCCATCTCATTTCCCTTTGGTGTTGCTGTAAGTGATCTGGCAGTCTGATTTTGAGACTTATTTATGTGTCTTCTCATTTCGACTGGGTGTGGGGTGGGTGGTGTTGTTGGCACTCACCTGGCTGACCTCCTTTGAACTGGGAGAGGTGGGACAGGGGACTGGAGCAGCGGGATGGACAGTGGTCCGAAAGCCCCTTCCTCTGGTCCAGGAGCAGTGGGACAGCAGCTCAGAAGGCCCTTCCTCTCAGCAGTGAGTGACGGAATAGATCAAGAATTCTTTGTTTTTGCAGGAAGATAACATAGAGTTTTTACTCCCATTCTATCATATTCTTTCATATTTAAGAATTAGATTTTTCCACTAACTTTAGTGATATTTTTGTTCATTTATGTATTGATAAATATATTTAGGAATATGTGTGAAAGTTTATATATTTTTGTTGTCATATGCATCATCTAGTTTAATGTTTCATTTTGTACATATGGAAATTTCTTCTGTATCATTTGAACAAATAAATCAACTTTTATAAATGTTTTTATTTTATCTCAATCTCTCTATTATTTCCTGTTATTCCTTATTGTGCCTTTCATGTTTTTGTGGTTAGATTGATTTCTGAAAGTTACATCTTCTTCGGATATTATTTGGTAGGCATTATTTATCATTTGAGTAAAATCATCTACATCTTTCATAAGCATATTTAAATCCTTCTACATCGAGTAAAATTGTGCCTTTAGATATTTCTTTATCCTGTAATTTTAAAAGAGTCTCAAAAAATCTTTTATTCCGAAGTCTTTGGCAATTTAACCTTGAATGTGTGACTCATATTTATGTTTTTAAATTGTTATTATTTTGTACCTTTACATAAAGTTGGTTTTAGATTTTCATTTCATACAGTTGTTTGGAAATCACTGCATTATTTGAATTCTCACTGCTAGTTTTAGTCTCTTAAAATCTTAGATGGTCTTAAAAATTCTTCATTTTATGCACTCATTCATACTCATACTTTAGACAGATGCATAGGCTTATAGGTATAAATAAATGTTCTTTAGGTTTAGGATCATTTTCTTTCTTCACTTTTATCTTCTTACCTTTTCACTCAATGATATCTTTGTGAAGTCTCTCCTATCACTATTTCAACAATGGCATCATTATATTTCATCAGTATATTTCAAATGTTAACATGTATTTATATAACATTTACATTTTTATGATCTTTGACATTTTTCCTCATTGTATTTTTATTACATAATTCAATTACAATGATTTCTACAAAGATATTTGGGGATTAACTTAAACCTGTGATTTACAGTGAGGTATATTTTAATCCCTTAGGTTCCACTGAAAGGTAGCTGGAAATTGTTTTTACTGTGACACCAGGAATGGACGAACAGAGAAAGATGATATTGCTAAACATCCCCCAGCACACAGGACAGACCCTAACATGAGCAATGTTCAGGTTCAGAGTATCAATCACTTTTTCACTGAGAAAATGTGAGTTGAAGATCTGCATTTCAATATTAATCACTGTCTCTACATTGTATAACTTCCCATTTCTTCCAGAAAATTCAGCGAGTTCCTCTTGTCACATATTTGAAACTTTCAACCCCATCAATTAAATACTTCCTCATGATTTCTCAAACTGAAGTATGTGAAAGAGATTTACTGTTTCCTTAAACTACTACTGGATTTCACCAAATAGTCATATACACAATAATTATTTCAATTTGTCTCTTTTTTATTGTGTGCCCATTTTAAATTTATTGACATTTAATATGATTTTATGATTATTAGGGGGAATGTTTTTGGCCATAAAAATTTCTCAATTTGTCCAGGTGTAGTGGCACATGCCAATGATCCCAACGCTCTGGGAAGCTGAGGCAGAAGAATCAGAAGTTCAAACTCAGCGCCCAGGCACCTTAGGAACTTAGAGACCCTGCCTCAAAATACAAGTAAAAAAGGCCTGGGAATATAGCTCAGTGTGAAGACCTTGAGTGAAATCTCCATTACTGAATAAAAAGTTTTAGGATTTATTTAGTGATGTATGTCTATCTTCTTACTTCTGAGTTTCTTGCCTTATTTAAGATGATTTTAACTTCCTGTAAACATGAAAATATCACAGTATAGCCCAATATTCAATATTATTAGTACATGTGAATTATTTAAATTTTAAAATAAAAAACACATGTTTAAAGAGATATAAATCTTAATATTCCAACTTACTCATTACAAACTACTGTGTACTTGCATGATATTATCACATTTGCTACTATTAAAAGGATAGGTAATAAAAAGAATGCATTTGCAGACTGGGCTTTAGGAAACACGTTCCTTCATATGAGATTATTTCTTTTCTTAATAAAATATTTGATCTGCTTAAAAACAGAATTTTATATGTAATTTTGTTATGCTCCTCTAAAGTGTATTATTTCTTTTCATACAGATTTTATTATCTCAGATTTTTTGTGAGATGTATGAGCTAGGGAACCAAGAGAGGATGAATTATGAATAAATCAGTCGTAGAGAGTAGAATGCAGAATTGTAGTCACTAGAGCTAGGGAAAGAAATAGTAGGAAGGAAGAATTGATGGAGGATGCTCAAAAGGGTACAGCTATTAGGAGGTGCAACTGGATAGGAGGAATCACTTCTATTTGGGGGATTACAATGCTCTATAGCATCATAGAGCAATTATGGTTGACAATAATTGTGTATTTGAGGAGAGGATTTTTTTTATTGTTTCCCACAACAGAGATGATAGGTATTTAAGATAATGTATATGGCAATTATCCTGTGTGATCATTACAACATATATACCTAGATTGAACTACCACACTGTATATAATAAATAAGAATACATATTGTATGTATCCAGAGCTTAGAAAAAGAGCCACATGAGAGAGAGGACTACTTTATCCACCCTCAAATCATATAAAAACAAATTTACCAAATAAATGTGGAAAAGCCACAGGACACAATTTTTTTGCTGGCTCATGAAAGGTGCCAAAAACATTTTATTCTTCTTGTATGTTTCCTCTTGTAAAATAATTGGATTAATCTCTTTATTCATTTTTTCTATTAGTGTGTTTGATACAGAGTTTCATTACTTTTTAATTTTGCATACATTTATTTTCAAGCTTTTATTATTTTTGCTAGATATCAGGGGGTGTAGTAGGTGTTGAAATGGTGCCAGAACAGTGGAAGTTTTTCCTTCTTTATAGTCTCACAGGGACCCCTTGAGCTTATTAGATACTTTTTTCCCCTCAGGTCCATTTAACACTTCTGTCTGTTTACAGAGAATATTTTTTTGTTTCTTTAAACACAGGGCAGATAATAGGCATACCAAATTGAGACTTCAAGGATACATGTGATGGGAGATTGACAAAGAGAGTACCACTCCTGGGTACCATTTGTACATTCTTTGGGGGAATATAATCTGATATTTATTGCTCACCTTGTTATCTATTTCTAGTACTTGCTTCCCAGCCTTTTGGCTAATATCATGTGTATTTGATATTAGCTAGGTGTGAGTGTGTGTGTGTGTGTATGTGTGTGTGTGTGTGCCTGTGTGTGTATTTAGGGTTGAGAACAGGTTTCAGAGACTGGATACATGGGCTTAATATGTAGACACTTTTCAACTTACAATTTTACTTAAAACTTTTTTTTGATAAAACAATTCCTGAATTTTTATTAGTATGTATTTGCATGATATGATGATCACATTCATTGTAGGGTGTTGGTACAGTTACATAATGCATCTTACTTCTTTGTACTTCTTTCCTCCCCCATTCATCTATCTTCTGGTCCCCTTCCAATTTCCAAAAGACTGTCTCCCTGTTTCCTACTGCATGATGATGAAAAGGTGATTCCAAAGAAACTTCACTTTCAACTTTGGCATTCCCACACTAGTGATATGTTGTACAGTAGTCTTTCTTGATGCTGAACGCTGGCAGCAAGCCACATCTCTGGCCACATCATCATGAGGGTAAACAACCAACACTGCAGTGTGTTATGTTACTTGGCTAGGCTGTTAGGTGGGGCAGGTATATTACATGCATTTTGAATTATAAAACAATAGCATTATTTGGATATAACTGCATCATACATCAAAGAATATCTGTATTCTAAGTGGTGATTCATTCTGGAGAGGCCAGAACTCAAGACAACAGATGTACATAAAAAGGAAATCTACTTTAATTCAAGGAAAATTTTGTAGCCAACTTAATATAGCACAAGTGAAAAACTTTGGGCAGAGGCAGTCCTTTTGTCTTGATATTTCAACAGCAAAAGGCTCTCTTTCCTTAATAGTTTTAATGACATATATTTTCAATATATGAAATTTACATTCGTTTTAGAGATTAGAACATATATACAACATAGGTTAATAGGGCTGGGGATTTAGCTCAGTGGTTTCACTGCCTGCTGTGCAAGCGCAAGGACCTGAGTTTGATCCCCAGTACAAAAAAAAAATAGGTTAATCAATTTTAATCCATTTTTCCGTCCTGCCTGTTCCTCATCCCCTATCTCTAATCATAAAAGTCTGTCTTTATTTTGCTCTTTATCTATTATTGGTTTTCAATGTATTTTAAATTGAATAAAACACTGGTACTGTAGTTATTTATGATACAAGTATATAATATATAATGGTCCAGTCATGGTAATTAGCATAGAAATATTCATTTATATATATTGGGAAGCTTTGGAGTCATCTAGTTATTTTGAATTGTAACACATATTCCTGGGGACTAAAGTTTGCCTACTGTGCTATAGCTACTGTGCTTGTGTTCACAAGAACAATTTCCTCCTCCTTTGGAGCTTTGGTGCTCCTCTTCTAACTGTGTCCATCTTTCCTCCCTCCCACACTTCCCTATCTTTAGGGACCACTATTCCACTCTCCTCCTCTATGAGGTCAACTTTTTCAGCTTCCATGCATGGATGACTGCATGAAATATTTACATTTCCATGGTTGGGTTTTTAAACTTTCCTTAATGCCCTGCATTTCCATCCATGTTGTGCAAATGTCAGAGTGCCTTTCATCTGTATCACTGAATATGATTGTATCATGTCCTCTGTGTATCCTTGCTTTGATGGACACATTCTTTGTCTATATCTCCTTAGACGGACATCCTGGTCAATTCCATACCTTGAGTGTTGTGAATAGTGCTGCTAGAGATATAGGAGCGTGAGTGTTTCTTTATATAATAATTTGACTTCCTTTGGATATAAGTACTGCATTTTCAGCATTCTCTGAGATCATCTCTCATCACTGTCCCATTTTAAAAATGAAATTTAATTTTTGGATTTTTCCTCATATGAGATGGGCAACATTTTATCACATTTTACAGCTAAAGAAATTGAGTCTCTGAGAGGTTAACTGTTTTGTGTGCAAGAACAACAAATGTATTTGGTGGGGGTGGCATTCTTTTTTTTTTTTTTTTTTTGTACCAGGGATCCAACTTGGGTCTTTGCGCTTGCACAGCAGGTGACAAAACCACCGAGCTAAATCCCCAGCCCTATGGTTTTTATATATTACCTTTCTTAACAAACACATAAATTTATCTTGTGATATGTCCTATAAAAACTAATGGTGTAGATGCTTTTTTAAAAATTAACAGATATTTACTGTACTTTCTTATGGGGTAAAAAATGCTATTTTGATACATGTATAGAATGTGTCCAATCAGGGTAATTAGTGTATTTGTCTCCTTAAACATGCACCATTTCTTTTTGTTGGGAATGATCAAACTCTGTTCTTCTAGCTATTTTGAAATGTACAAAAATTGTAACTATAATCATGCTGCTGTGTTACAGAGCATTAGAAGGTAGTTTCACATTGAACTGTGTTTTGATCCCTATTCACTAATGCCCTCTCTCTCCCCTTCCCTGGTACCCTCCCCAGTCTCTGATTACCATTCTTCTATTCTTAGCTGCTAGGAGGCCACCATTTTCCACTTCCACATTTGAACCATGCACCTCCCTCTTACTTGTCAAACTATTTATTGGCCTAGAAATTCTGGAAGATACACTTTTCTCAGGGATTTTGACACTGGGCTTTCTCCCCAGCAGACACACACCTTCCTACAGAACTTTTGGCACTTGTTTTCTTTTCCTTGAGATCTTTGTTTAAAAGTTAACTTATGTACTTAACTTGCCTGAATCCTAGTTTAGAAAGCAAAACAACACAAAACGCTCTCATCCATTCTCTTTGTTTTACCTCTTTTCTTTTTATCCCTAACACATATTACCATTAAGCATATTATACAAGCTTTTGTTTACTTATTTTCTTTTTCTATCTTTAGATTGTAGGTTCATTTATTTTCCTGCACTATTTACACACTGTCCAACTGTTCATAGAGCAACATCTACTTTGATTTATATCTTTCAGTGCATAAATAAATTTCTCATTATACTTATAAATACATGACCTCTAGGGGAGTGTGAGAGCAGAAGGGAAATTTCTCATTAGAGATGGCAGGTATATGCTCAAAGGAGAACAAATTCATACACAAAATAAAATTTCTTTCCTTTAGAATACAAAGAGAGCATATCTGAAAAGGTTTTTAATGCCTCTCTCTCTCTCTTTCTCTCTCTCTCTCTCTCTCTCTCTCTCTCGTGTCCCCTCATATTCACATTAGCCACATGGAACTGAATAACAATACATGGACTTCAGAATTTCTTCTTCTGGGATTTTCAGAGGAACCTAGATTGCAACCTGTCCTCTTCTGGCTTTTCCTCTCCATGTACCTGACCACGATGATTGAGAACTTGCTTGTCATTCTGGCCACCATCTCAGACACCCACCTGCACACACCCATGTACCTTTTCCTCTCCAACCTGTCCTTTGCTGATATGTGTCTCACCTCCACCACCATGCCCAAGATGTTGGAGAATATGCAGACACAGAGCAAAATCATATCCTACGCAGGCTGCATCACACAGATGCAATTTTTCATACTCTTTGCAAGCTTAGGAAACTTCCTCCTGCCTGTGATGGCTTATGATCGCTTTGTGGACATCTATCACCCCCTGCATTACACAGCCATCATGAATCCTTGCTTCTGTGGTCTGATGGTTGTGCCAACTTGGATCATGAGTGTTCTCCATGCCCTGTTACAAAGCACAATGGGGCTGAGGCTGTCCTTCTGTGAAGACTTAGAAATACAACACTTTTTCTGTGAACTTAATCAAGTGGTCCAATTTGCCTGTTCTGACACTTTTCCTAGTGACCTGGTGAAGTATTTTACATCTGTGTTTCTGGGTGGTGATCCACTTACAGGTGTTATTTACTTTTATGCCAAGATAGTTTCCTCCATATGTGCAATCTCATCAGCTCGAGGGAGATATAAAGCATTTTCTACCTGTGCATCTCACCTTTCAGTTGTCTCCTTATTCTATTTTACAATCCTAGAAGTGTACTTTAGTTCAGCTGCAACCCACAGCTCACACTCAAGTGGACCAGCCTCGGTGATGTACAGTGTGGTCACACCCATGCTGAACTCCTTCATCTACAGTCTGAGGAATAAAGACATCAAGAGTGCTCTGAGAAGATACTTGTAAAAGAAATGGGAAAAAAGGAAGGAGACTAAAAACTGGAGGGAGAAGAAAGGGAAGTTAGGATGGGTAAATAGGTAGAAAATAATTTAGAGGTATTATGTACATGTACCAACTGCTCACAATGAATGTAATCATCATATACTGCAATCATGTACCAATAAAAACCCTATTTTTAAACCTATGCTATTGAATGAAGAGCCTCAGAAGTAGTAATTATGATTATTTAATCAGATCATAGAAATGAGACTTTCTCTTTTATTTATTTCCTGTAGTATCAATTTGTTTGACTTTAGTTACTTTACATAATTTAGGCAACTCCCTCTGATATCCAGTGCTTTTCTGTTCTCTGATATACAATCATTTTCTGCCATGGCCTGCATGGCAAGGGCGTGAGGTCTGAGTAGGGTGACAGAAGATGTAGGAAACAAAAGAGAATCAAAGCAGGACCGGTGGGGCCTCCTTGCCTGCTAAGAGGAGAAGAACACCACAGCCTGGGTGGCATTTATTTAAGGCATGAGAGAAGGTATAAACAAAGAGATGGGGCAGGGTGTCCTTAGTAAGTTGTTTTAATACATTTTGAGACTAGATGACTGATAAGGCTGGTGGGAATGGGGATGTTCAGCTTGTTGTTCTTAGGACCATGTTAACTAGGACTACAATAAACTGAGTATAAAGGACCTTTCCTTGCAATCCAGGCTATTTTGGCAGGATAAATTGGGACACAAAAGAAGGGAAATCATGAGGTGTAGGAGGTGGACAAGACGCCTCCTGATCTTGGTTGCTCCTGACAGATTTCTGCTCTCTGATACGCAATAATTTTTGCATTTTGTCATTTTCAGGCTTTTCCAAAGTGATTAAAAATTTTGGATGAAAGGAATTGTGTTATTCCCATTTATCACATATAATTATTAGGTGTATTATTATGGTATAAACTACACTTAGCTATTATGATCATTTAATTTGATAGTAGAGAACAATCTGAAACCACCGTTTTTCCACTTTTGTGTTCTTTATTCCTTCTTTTGTCCCTTAGACAAGGTAATCTTAACATAGAAGTATGTTCTACATCTGGTCATGAGATTTTATTCTCCTATTTATCATCATATATCTTATTCAGTTTAAAGTCCACACTGCCTTCTATATCAGCTGATTTTGTGATGTAAGGCAAAAATCATGTTTCATTTACATGAAAGACAAATTTGGATGAACTGATTGACACAGTCTGATCTTACAGACAGAGATTAGTTTAAATAGATGGGGCAAAGTTTTCGATAATATGTTGAATTTCTAGGTAAGATTTATTGTGGGTGATGTGCATATATTCATGGAAGTGTGGAAGCTTGGATTCCACATCCTGGGAGGTTATTCATGAAACTGAAGTGTAGCAGACACCTCTGCCCAGTGTTAGCAGGCTACAGTGGCACAAGGGTCTTGCCCCTCCATGATCCAGCCTTGTAACATTGGAAGTAGCAGAGCTTGGCTGAGTTCACTCCCAGCCAAGTTCAACTGACTCCAACTAAATTCTTCCCTTAAATTAACCATTTGTTCTCTTCAGCAAAGATATGTTTGTACCCTAATTCTACAGTCCTGCCTGTTTGATACTTGTACTTAGCCAGTGTCCCAAGGCCTGCCTAGCTTGCCTCTTTCCCACACTTGTGATGGATAAACACTGGACGTCCTTGATGTCTTTGTCTTTGCTGCCCACAGCTGCTTAGATCAGCCCAAGGCTTAGTTTCTCTCAAGTCCCTGTCTCTGTGTTGTTTCTATTCCCCGGTTTCCTATCTCATGGACATTGTACTGGCTTGCAGGAGACCAAGACCAACTGCAGGAGTCTCCGGTAATGTCCCCTTTTCCTGTTACCTATACTGAATAGTTCAGAGTCATGTTCTGTTATATCATTCGATTTTCTTTCTTCTCCTGCTTAAGCCATTGCTGCATAGAAATATATCTCCTTGCAGTGACATAAGCAAAATATCTCCCTCTTTAAAAAATTTGCCATACACATTAAAGTGGTGATGAGTAAGTGACATATACATCAGTTTATCTCTTTATCAGTTTGTCTTTTGTACTTAAAATTCTCTTCTATTCTCATGATAAAGGATGACTAATGTAAGGCCTTGAATTCTTGCCTAGTCATGCCCTTGGAGATGGAGACTTGTGATTCAGGTTCACAAATTATTCCTGAAAAATACCTTGTTTCTAACCCCTCCCAATTACCTAGAAAAGTATTTCAATTGCAGTCTCTCTTTAACAGACTTATCTGAAATAAATATGAAATCATCATGAGTGCTATCTTCCAATATTAGAAAAAATGCCAAAAGCATGAAGGAGCAGACTATTCTCAATGACTTTGATTTCTGTATGAGTAAGTTTTGGCCACATAAGCTGACTCCAAATTAAATGGTTTAAGAGAATGCTTCTCATCTCCCAGGTGTCCATATTAGGAATGTATTCTCATCCCTGCTGGGTTTTTCATAGGTGTATATTCAGTTCTGACTCACCTTTTTTGCTTTATCTAGTCTTGGTTTAGTCTCCTCATATTTTGGAGCTTGATTGAGGCAGGCAGGTGGAGTGTGGCTATCGTTTGGTCATCTGAGCTCTCCTCCACATGTATTCTCACCCAGCTTCAGGATAGCTTGAACTTGTTCACATTCAGAGGAAGATTTACAAACAAAGAAACAAAATCATGCCAAACTCCCTAGAGAGACACTCCCCATTCTACAATATTATTTTGGCCAAAGCAAATTTAAAAAGTCTAAGTTCAACACATCAAATAGTACAGTCTTTCTGTGGTAAGAGAACTTATACTCCACTTTTAGCAAATTTAAGCTATACACCATAATATGATTAACTGTAGTCCTTATGATGTACATACATTTGTTATCTAGACTTACTGATCCTACATATATGCATGTGTGTACCTTTTGAATGTCATCTTTTCATTTTCCTACATCATTCCCTCCACATAAACATAGTTCTACTCTATGTATGTAGCTCACATTTTTTAGATTTTTCATATAAGATCATGTGATGTTTTTATTTCTATGTCTATCTTATTCTATTTAGAGTGCGTATCTACCCATGTTTTGTTTTACTTTGGTACATGTTAGCAGTTAATGAAGTTTGCATTACCTGGGAGGAGTTGGTATAAGTGCATAACACATCCCAATTCCTTTTTATGCCTTTTCCCTCCCTTTTCTATCTCTTGATTCCCTTCTCTGAGATAACTCTGTCTCCCTACTTTCTATTATCTGTCTTTTATTTTGCACTGTTTTTTGGTACTGGGGATAGAACTTGGGACCTTGCACTTGTGAGGCAGGTGGTGGAACCACTGAGCTAAATCCCTAGCCCTTCCACTTTATTTTTTCTCTGGGTGTCTCATATAAGAGAAACTATGTGGTTTTTTAAGCTTGCTTGTCTGATTTATTTTATGGTCTCAAGATGCGTCCATTTTCCTACAGATGACTCAAGTTTTTCCTCCATAATTGCAGAGTAGTACTCCATTGTGTGTAAATACCACATTTTTATGTACTTACCTTATTTTGTTGAGCATAATACTCGCCAGGTTCATACATTTGTCACAAACAGCAGAATCTTCCCTTTATGCAAACCTTTTTTAACAGATTTCCAGTGGTGATGTGTCATTGGTAATAGCTCCAGTTTTAAAAGGTAACTAACTACATTAGTCATCTTTCTATCACTTTAACAGAATACCTGACGCCAGGTATCTATGAGGCATAGAGAGTTTTATTTTAGATCATGGTTTAGAGCTTCAAGTCTAAGATCAGGCCCCTGTATTGGTTTAGTTCTCTAGTATTGTAATATATTATGGTAGGAACAACTTTCAGAGTAGGTGGTCACATTTTGAGCCAGGAATTGAAGGAGAATGGTGTGGCCAGGCTTCATTTGACAGCATGCCTCCAATGACATAAAGACCTCACAACAGGTCCACTTCCCAATAGCAGCACTCTGCCTATCAAGCCTTTAGCTTCTGGGCCTCTGGAAAACACTCCAATTACACCCAAGCCAAGTAAATGATAGGGGCTGTAATTTACCACAGTAGATGTGTGATTATCGCTTTCAGAAATTCTCCAGAATTGGAGTTTTCCCATATTTGTTTATTTTTCTTGCATATTTGGGTAGGGGAAAAGATTGGATAAGATATTCAAGGGAATCTCAGAGCTAAAGCTACATCTTCACTACTGGGCACAAGTCTGGCATTTAAGAGCTGTTATAAAACTTACGCCTTGAACATAAGACTCCTGCATTCAGGTAAGCTAACAATGGGATGGACTAATTTGACACCGGGTCATCCACTAGTCTCAAGAAAATATCCCTACAGTAAGGTACACTGGAAACCATTAAAAAGCATTATATTTTCTAGGTATATAGAGTTTAAAATTTTCAAATTCTTCAAATTTAAAATTTTAAAAAATTTTTCAAAAATATATTACAGATTTTTCTACTGTAAATGATTTTAGGGAAGGATGAATGGGCCTTCAGAACAAATGATAATCTGAGTGTGATGTCAACTGCTGACCTCATCTCTTGTGGTGAGTTCATTTTCAGAGAATTGATAATCATTGAGTTTCTTTTGAAGGATCTTTCTTGAGAAGGGAAATTCAGAGATATTTGCCCTGAGTGTTATTATTTTCAAATGTCCTTATCTTGAGTAAATCAATATATCATGGTAATATAAATTGGAGTGATATTTCTGAATTCTTCTAATAATTTGATTAATGAGGAATCTAAGCATATTTGTTGGGAGATAGACTTTGTGGAGATGGGAAAGGATCTAATGATAGGGAGAAATGGGAGGGAGAGGAGAACAACAAGAGGATCTTCAGGATGCTATATGTACTAATTACCCCCAGTGACTGCATTTATTATGTATCTCAAACACATGATAATAAAATTTTTAGAAAAAGATTGATTAATGTGGCAAACAGGATTAAAATTTGTAAATGAACTTGTCATAGCTTCAAAAATCTCTATTGACTTAAAATATTACCCATGTTATCTTTAACTAGCAATAAGTATTCACAAAAAATCTGAGTCTGTGATTTCCTGAAGGTACCTACTATTGTGAAAGAATATGGTAACACGTATTTTTATTCTGATGAAAAGAAAAAAAATCAAAGTACAACTACATTGGAACTACATTTGTTCAATTAAAAATGTACAAAAAAAAGTGTTAAATCATAAGTTGGAGTCCATCTGTATACTGTGCTCAGGTAAACTCTCTTGGAAACTGATCTAATCCCTGAAAATGAGCACATGCTCTTGAGCGTGCACACACACACACACACACACACACACATACGCCAGTGCACCGGGGCCCACAGCACATGGTTTAATATTATGCTGATCTTATTCTCAACCACACTACTACAAAGAAAGTCATCATAGGCAACTTATCCATTTCAGATCAGTGTTCCCTTAAGAATATAGTAATAGTGACCAGGAGATAAATGCCATAGCAGTGAGTGCCTGAAACTTGGCCTCTCTAGGATAGTGTCTGGAATCTGGAGGATCATGTCTTGGTGAGGAACCAAAGAAAGGGGAAGGAGCAACAAGAAAACTGACAGTGGAGAAGAAAATAGGATTAAGAGATACAGAAGAGGTGGCTCACACTGAAGAGGTATAACCGTGGTGCCATGCATGGTGACTGGCTGGCTGCCAGTAGGGAGGCACAGCGAAACTAATAACCTCTCTACTCACAGAGAATTGGACTGGGATCAGGAGAATCTTATGCAATTGGCAACACTGGGAAGAATGCGAAACACTGCTCTGACTGGCCCACCAGGGGCAATAGTTGGTGAGTGACTGTGGTACGATCACATCAGGACACAGCAGAGCAAGAGCTGATAGGACACTATTGGGAGAATGATTGGATATTTAACCCTCAGTCCCACCACAGCCCTTTGGAGGCTTCACACTGCCATGTTCCCAGACTGGATGAGGGAAGAACAATCATAGGAGACTGTCAAGAGCTGGAGAGAAGACTGGGGTGACTCCAACTGAGAAGCAGGGACTGGTGATCACACACTTGGTTCCTGACATCAGAGACCATTTTCAGGCTGAGGTACACAGGATTAGAGGCTTACATCGGTGTCCTGTTCCTACTACTAAGGGAGAAATAAAACAGAGTCATGAAATATGTTATTTCTCAACTAGCTCTTGTAGATACCACCGTGACAGATTTGGCTCTTACTGCTGTAGCTGAATTAATTGCACAGAAATAATACTGAATCAATGGACGATTTTGTGCCAGTGAAACTGCTAAATCCACAATCACACCTAGAGAGAGGGACAGCAAGAGGTCCTCACCCAAGAACTAGGATTAAATCAAAATCTCCAAGAATGCCTGCAACCTGGCAGAAAGAGGTCCTGAGTCTGAATTAACTTCAGTTTTGCAGTGCAGGAACCAGATGAGTAATTGGGTTGTGAGCTTTCAGACTCTGTCAAAGAAGCTACTGGGAATCACATCCAGTTCCTCATTGGAATATCTAGTCTGTGTTCTCATATCTGTACCAGCTAATCATCCTCTCTCCATTTCCCCTTCCCTCACACTATTTCCATCCTCTGCTGACCTGTATCTACTCTCTATTTCTATGATTAGTCTCTTTTCCAGAAACCCAATGGGGACATCTAGACCTAATTCTCCTAGTCACGCAATACATACTGGCTTCTTTTCATGATATTTATAAAATCGTGCACAGGCCTTGAAGATCATAGACATTTATATTGATGAATACTCTCTATGTGATATGCTCATAAGCACATTATATCATATGTATATTTATTTAATTGTACTATTTTCTAGCCATTATGATGCAAAGTACAACTGAGCAGGGATACCTACCTGGCAGTGTTTAACATTCTATTTTCAAAATGGTGTGTGATTACATGTGAATAATTCATAAAAATATTAAAATGAGGAACTTTTTAATAAAAAGATTTGTAGGGGACTAGTCCCAGATGAAATGCAGTAGTTTTAAATAGTTGTAGTAAATAAATTTGAAAGATGCATTGAACATGAAATCAACCTACCTATAGCCTGGGAATATTGAATGATATACACACAGATTTATAATTATAATAAAAATACCTCGATGTAAAATAACGTTGTGGTTGGAGAATGACATACACGGATGCTCAGTTATTGTTGCAATAATGAATTGGGAACTTAGTTCCATATATATGCTCATTTACTATAAGAAAAAGTTATATTTCCTTTAGTTATAGAAGTATGAATAGTTAAAATCTATCATAGATTGTTATTGATCTGGAGAAACACAAAGTTAGTGCATTTATCTCAAATCTTACCAAAAAATCAGAGGAATTTAGCATCTCATTATAAAGTAAACAAAACATTTGCGATGAGGATTAAGAAAACTACATACAAAATCTACATGTATGTAAATTATTTTAAGGTAAAAACAAATGTATAAGAAAATAAATATGCATTTCACTAAATGAAACTTCTGGGAAAAGTTCTCCCTGAAAAAATTGAGACATATTAAACTTTAAATATCTTGTGAAATTTAATAGCAATAAAATAAACAATTACTTATAAAATACCATTAATAGTGTGAATTTTTAAAGGTGAAAATTTTAATATAAATTATTTTTCATTTCTGTAGCATACAAAAGGTGGAAACATGAGATCTGTAAAACCAATCACCTACATACTCATGAGATAAGTAGAAAGTGGGGCTGCAGCTCTCAGAGCCAGAGGACACAGGATTTGATCCAGCTGCTCCATTAGAGGTCCCTATAAGGATGGCTGATCATTAAATGTGTTAATGTTAAGTCATGCCATAAAGTAAAATTCACTCAGTGAAATAATTAAACACCACTCTAGCTTATGGGAGAGATTTCCTTAAGGTGCTGTTGAGCAAGAAGTTCAGGGTGTTACAAACTAGAAAAGAAGACTGCACTGAACATAAAAGCCATTTACATGTTATACAGAGCACAATCATGAATCTGTATTAAAGGTCCATGAGTGTGAGTGTGTGTTTAATATAGAAAAAAAAGATTTGAGAGAATAAGAATTTATGGAATAAAACCTGCCAGTCAGAATGTAATAAATCCCATGCTTTTTGTTTTATTTTGATTTATGAGACAGGGTTTCACTGTGTAGTTCAGGCTTGCCTGTAACTCACTATGGAGGTCAGGGACAATCTAGCCTCGTAATCTTGGCAATCCTCCTGCCTCAGCCTCAAACAAGCTGGGATTACAGGCATGTGCCATGACATCTGGCAAGTCCATGCTTTCCAAACAACTGTAGAAAATAAAATGAAATGAACTTTTACTAACTTCAATTACAAAATATAAATTATTTAAGAACATTAGTATGAATCACTATTTTAAGATTAAATTACTAATGTCCTAGAAACAGAAGAATATAAAATGTCTTTAAAATGTTAGTAGAAGTAGTATGTAAAGGTACAATTTTATCTTACACAGGTGGAAGGATTAAAATATACTTATGAAAAATAAAGGTTATTTTATTTAAAAAAATGAAGAATGCCAACAAATGATGGCTGATGTAACATTTAGAAATATATTTAAAGGTACAATAATAGGGACAATAGGAGAGACTTGAAAAAAGGCATAAATATGTGGAGTGATTTATTTACTCTAATAATGAAAAACTTAAAAATCATCAAGAGAAGTAGGACAGAATCAGCTGCTGCATTTGATGACATAAAATGTATGAACTTTCACACATTTTCCCCAAACATAAATAAACAAATAAAATTGCAAACAGTGAAGTTGGTAAAAAAGTCCAATATTTAAGTTTCAAGAATGCAATAAAATATAAGAATACATACATGCACCAACTCACCAACTGAGAGTATGGAATATATATCACAGCATATACTAATAAAAACATATACAATCAGAAAATTCTCAGAAAATTGACAAAAAATTAAGCTATATTATGTGCATGTACACACCATGAGGAATGTAATGATTATGCACTGAAAATATAGTTATACTAATAAAAAAAACTAAGAAAAAAGAAATTAAACATTTAAGAAACATAAATATATTCAGTCCTAAGATGAAATAAATAACTGCAAAATACTCATTAGTATACCACATTTTACCCATTAAATTTTTAAATGTAAATTCACAGCATGAGAGGAGATAGTACAATATATGTGACAAATAAACTATTGCTGTAATGTAAGATTTTCAAAAATTAAACTAGTTTTCAATGTAATAGCACACTCAAATATGCCTCATCATATTAACAAAGATGTTCAGCCCTAACTTCATAATATATCCCTCCAAAGCTAATGCCTGATTTCCATATTCCCTGGAAACATATTTTTATGTTTACTGAAATGGTAACTTCGTATTTTCTCTTCTGTGATGCAATGATTTCATGAGATTACCAGCAATGACCCTATGATATTGAGTTCAACTAATATTTTGCCTTGCAAAATCATGAATTAATTAATTCAGCAAGCAAACAAATAGCCCTAAGAACTGGAGTCTTTCAGCTCAGGGCTTGTCTGCTTTCATTCTCAGGGAAACTCAGGTATATTTCCCTGGCTTCCACTCTCTGCAGCAACTGCTAGACTCTCAGACCGAACTGGTTGAGGACTGTAAGAGTCAGGTCTCTGTATGGAAATCCTAACTCATTCTTGAGTAGATGAAGGTGGAAATTAAGATATAGTCCGAGGCAGGCCCCAGAACCACTGAGCTAAATCCCTGTCCTTAATAGCAAAAGCATTTCTAGGTAACAGAGACATGGCAGGGGGTATCACAATCCCCAACCTGCAACTCTACTACAAAGCTACTGTGATAAAAACAGCATGGTACTGGCAAAGAAACAGACCTGAGGACAAGTGGAACAGGTTAAAAGATGCAGAAACAACACCAGACACACTCAGCCATCTCATCTTTGAAAAAGGAGCCAAACACCCTCACTAGAGGAAAGATAGCTTCTTTAATAAATGGAGCTGGAAAAATTGGGCTTCAACTTGGCAAAGATTAAAACTAGACCTATATCTCTCACCATGCACTAAAATAAAATCAAAATGGAATAAAGATCTAAATATTAAAGTAGAAACTCTGAACCAGTTGGAACAGAGGTTAGGTAGAACTCTTGAAGACATCAGTGTAGGAAAAGATTTTATGAACAAAACCTCAGTTGCCCATGAACTAGCAAAAACAATCATCAAATTGTATCTCTTCTTATTAAAAATCTTCTGCCGAGCAAGAGAAACAAACAGCAGTGTGAAGAGACAACCCACAATGTGGGAAAAAATCTTCACCTGCTCCTCCTCAGACAAAGGTCTACTATCTCAAATCTATAAAAAACTTAAAAAGATCAGACCTCCCAAATTTAAAGACCCAATCCGAAAATGGGCATCTGAAATGAACAGACATTTCTCACACAAAGAAGTAGCAATAGCAAATAAATACATGAAAAAATGTTCAACATCACTGTTCATTTGAGAGATGCAAATGAAAACAATGCTGACATTCCACCTCACTCCAGAAAGAATGGCTGCTATCATGAAATCAACAAATAACAAATGCTGGTGGGGCTGTGGGGAAAGAGGAACACTGCTCCACTGCTGGTGGGAGTGTAGACTGGTGCAAGCACTGTGGAAATCAGTATGGAGATACCTCAAAGAACTAGGACTGGAAGTCCCATTTGACCCCACTATTCCACTGCTGGAGATCTTTCCCAAATAGTTAAAAGAATCATACCACAGTGATATATGTGCACCCATGTTCATAGCAGCACAGTTTGTGATAGCTAAAACTTGGAAACAGCCCAAATGTCCATCAACTGGAGACTGGATAAAGAAAATGTGTGTTTTTTTAAAAAAATGGAGTGCTACTCAGCCATAAAAAATGAGAAATTAGACACATTTATAGCTAAGTGGATGCACATTGAGGTGATACTCTTAAGTGAAATAAATAGGACACACATGTATAAATACTGAATAGTTTCTCTGGTGTGAGAAACTGAAAGTGTAAATAAGGACTAAATGTATAATAGGTAATGTGAAATAGGAAGAAAGGGGGCAAAGGAGAAGGAAGTGGGAGGGCTAGGGGAAAGGACAGAAGGGAATGGGATTAATACGAGAAAATGGAAAAATAGGAACAAAATCTTTTTAAATAGGGAGGAATGGAGGGGTTGAAGGGAGGCCTGGGCAAGGTTGAAAAATAACGAAGACAGATTATGTAAAGGTGCAAATTTCCAATGATGAATGTCATTATATTGTATTCCTAAAATGTACCAATGATTAGAATGAATAATCGATAATGCAAAATAGGAAGAAAAGGTCCAAAGGGGTAGGGGTAGTGGGAGGGGCAGGGGAAAGGAAAGAAGGGAAAGGAAAAATGATGAGAAATGGAAAAAATGGAAATAAAGTCTTTGTAAATAGGGAAAGGTGGAGGGGGTGAAGGGAGGGCTAGGAATGGGGAAAAGATAAGAACCAAGATGCATCATGTAAAGGTACAATTCCCAGTGAGAAATGTAATTGTGTCATATACCTACAATGTACCAATAAAGAATTTAACAACAACAACAAAAAGATATAGCCCGAGGAAAAGCAGCAGGAACAAGTCAAGCACTGGTCCCTGAGACAGACTTAGGGCTCAGAAAGAAACAACCATATCCTGTCCAGTCCAAGGATGCTCATTCTGAGGGACAGGAGCGGAGATAATACATACAGCTCCTTGGATCTTCTCATTACTGTGATCACATGTTTCTCTTGCTCCTTCAAATTCTAGGCCCACCATTTCCCATGGGACATCGTTCTTCTCAAGAAGGAATCTTTTCTCCTGAGGAATTTCTATTCCCAGGAGAAAACCTTGAAAGTGAGGGGAACCCAGTGTTTATTACTCCTGCATGAACTGTTATGCCTTCCAGCAGTCTACCCTTCTAATACCTATCTGAACCCTTGTTGAATACTCCCAGTCTGGTAGCAGGGAAACCATCTTGCTTAGATCCCTTGGGTCTGCAAACCTTTGACTTGTGTTGGGAGCACTACCTATCCTGTCCCCCAGTTTATTGGTCTTCTCTTCAACAAAGAGAATGTGATTCTTTGATTATAAAATGATGGGTACCGCACTCCTTGGCTTCATGACATTTTTTGCAGTGCAGTTAGAAAAAATGATATTGATAGCACAAATTAAGACTTGTGATTCCGTTCTTCATTTATAAAATATTTAGTAACTAGAGTGATGTATTCAGATCTTTTTACACATGTGGCCTTGAGAGTAATACCTTATGAGTATAGTCTCTCTCTGTTTTAAAAAAGTTCATTCAAGATGAATACGCAGATACACATCTTCAGTCCCAACTATTTAGGAGGCTGAGGCTGGAAGATAACTAACTGGATTCCAAGAGTTCAAGGGCAGTCTGGGCAATATAGATAGATCCTGTGCATGAAAACAAACAGCAACAGACAAAACAAAATGTAAATGTTCATTTTATGTGGGCAGTACAGTTACAATGTTATTCTATTTTTGCAGAAATTGGCTTCAGAAGACCAAAAGATCTACCCCAAATTACAAATCATATAAATAGTTTTGTTTTAATTAGAGCGATTTAAAAATGTATAGCTCTGCTGCATGAAGGTAGTTTCTTCCATGGACAATTTAACTCTAATGGACACTTGGAAATAAACTTTGAGAATCACAACTGGGGCTGTGTTACTTCCACCTAGCAGATTGAGGACACTGAGTATACTGAGGCCTCATTGCTGGTAGCCTTAATAAATAATAACTGAACATCTCATGACAAAAAGTTCTAGGAATGTAATACCATATTCCATATGTCCCTCAGTGGTTACTATTGAATTAGTAAGCTTTGTTGGTATGGTTACATTATTACCATGTATAATTTGTAGCAGCTGTTTTCTGTACTTCATTAATTACTGTGAAAGATGGTTTTCCTGAAGCTTGATTTTTCCTTCTATTTTGAGTATATGTAAAAGTACATTTGTTGCAATATCTTAGCGCAAATACAAAAGTGAGCAAAGTAGATAAAGTTCTTCCTCATTGTTATTTTGTATTTTAGTGATAAATTTAGAGTCAAGTAAATATTTTCACATCATCTTGTCCTCAGGGTTAAATCAGATGAAAAATTTGTTGACTCTGAAAGAATAGAATTTATTTGATATGTGCAGAATTTTATACAATATTGTCCTGGGAGGTCTTTGTATGTTAGATAAAGACCAGAACTTGAAATAGAGAGTGAATATTTGGGTTTGTATAGAAAGAATTTAAAAAACTCAACAATAAAAAATGTCTTAAAAATATGAGGATAAGGGAAATAAAAAGCATCAAGATGTGTTTTATACATGTATGTGCTTCCTGAGATCAATATAAACTTCATGTATGCAAACATGCACTAATAAAATAATTTTTTTAAATATGAGAGAGATGATTGACTCACCTACTTTGTACTATATAAAAACAACTGGACAAGTGAATATTAAATAAATTCAGAAAGCAACATGTATTTTCAATACTTCCAATTTTATTTTTATTTGAAACATAATAGTTGAACATATTTGTAGAGTACTGTGTAATTTTTTCATGAATATTTTGTGCAATTATTTAATCGCTATAATTAACATACCCATTGCTTCAATCTTCCAATCATTTTTCATATTTGAAATATTTGAAATTCTTTCTCATAGCTATTTTGAAATATACTGTTAATTGTTGCTAATTGTAGTCACCATACTGTGCCACAGCACACTAGAACTTATTTCTTTCACTGTTCTGTGGTTTGGTGTCATTTTTCATTCTCTCACTAACTCCCTTCCCTCCTACCCTTGTTAGCCGGTAATGCACTTTGTATACTCTCCACTTTTATGAGATCAGCTCTTTATTTCCAACATGTGAGTGAGGACATTCATATTTGTCTGGACCTGCATTATTTCACTTAATATAATGTCCTTCAGGCTCATTTATGTTGTTACAAGTGAAAAAATGTCATCCACTAAGGATGAATATTACTACATTCTGCGTATGTGTCAATTTTCTTTATCCATTCATCCATCATAAGAAACTTACGTTGATTCCATATTTTTATTATTGTTAATAATTCTGTAATAAATGCTGAAGTGCAGATATTTCTGTAACATACTGATTTTCTTTCCTTTGAATAGAGTATATTCCAAGGAGTGAGTAGTAGAGTTGGATCAAATGAGAGCTCTATTTTTCAATTTTATTGAGGAATTTCTATACCTTTTCCAATATAGCTGTATTAAGGTATATTGTGATTATCATAGTATGAGATTTCCTGTTTCTCAACACCCACAATAGCATATTTTGGATTTTTTGTCTTTTAAGTAATAGTCATTCTACATGGGGTAAGATGCCACATCTCAGTGTGGTTGAGAGTGGCATTTGTCAAATGATTAGTGATGTTGAACAACTGTAATGTGCCTGTTTGTCACTTGTATATCTTCTTTTGAGAAATAGCTACAGAGATAATGTCTCAATTTTAAAGCAGATTGCTTATTTACTGGTGATTTGTCTGACTAATCCCCTTTCAGATTAATACTGTGGAAATATTTTTCTACCACTAGATCGGCTATATTTTCACTCTTGATCATTTTCTGTACGGTTCTGACCACTCTTTTTTATATAATCTCATTTGTGTACTTTATTTTGTCTGTGCTTTTAAGTTCCTATCAAAACATTATTGCCTTTACATATTTCCTGAAGTATTTTTCCAGTGTTCTTTTCCAGTAGTTTTCGAGTTTCATGGTCACCATGTAACATTTATATACTGTTTCCATTTTTTGGTGAATATTTAGTTCTAGAGATAAGGTTATAGTATATATATATATATATATGTATACATATATATACATACACACACACACATATATATATACACACACACATATATATATATACACATATATACACATATATATATATATATATATATATATATATACAGGTTTTTTTCAGAATCATTCATTGAAGAAAAGATTCTCCCATATATGTTCTGGGCACCCTCATTGAAATTCAGCTTGCTGTAAATACATTGATTCATTTCACTCTATTATTTTTCATTGATTGGTATGTCTGTTTTTATGACAAGGTATTGCTGTTTTGTTTACTATAACATTACAGTAGGCTATGAAGTCTAGTGTTGTTACTCTTCCAGTTGTTTACTTTTACTCAGAATTTATTGTTCTTATTTAGGATCTTTCATTGCTCTATATGAATTATAGGATTGTTTTGTCTAGTTCCGCAAATAATACAGCATTCATTCACAGCCTAAAAGAAGACAGGTTTATTTGGCTTGCAGTTTTCAGTGGATTCACTCAAAGTTGGCTGGTTGAAAGACAGAAATGTAATGATGAAAGGTACTGGGGGCCGGGGATTTAGCTCAGTGGTTTTGCTGCCTACTGTGCAAGCGCAAAGACCGGAGTTCAATCCTCAGTACAAAAAAAAAAAAAAAAGTAAAAAGAAAGGTACTGAAAGAGAACAGCTGCTTATCGTATGGGATTGAGGAAGCAGAGAGAGAGAGAGAGAATGAGGAGGCAAGGGGAAAATATATCATTTCACATCGTTCCTCCATGACTGTTTCAAACAGGGCCCCCTCATAAAAGCAAATTCAACTACAGAACTCAGCAATAGATAGATCCACTAATGAGCATCACACCCCACCAAGATTCAATAAGCACATGAGGTTTTGGGGGAACATTTTAGATCTGAAGCATAACACAGGGAAAGTAGAGTAGAACATGTTTTCCACCTGTGTGTCTTTTCTATCAGTTGTTCTCCTATTTCATCATATAAGTTATGCTGCTTGCCCATGATTAGAGCAGCACTATTCTAATTGCCAAGATATAGATCAGTCTAGGTGTTCATCACCAAATAGTTCCTAAAGAACATGTGGTATTGATTTACAGTAACCAATGTACTGAATCAATATAGATGTACAAATTGATAGACAAAACACAGTATATATACATAGTGGAATATTCAGGTACAGGAAAATTAAAATTCTGTCATTTGCAAGAAGATGGATGTAAACATAGATCTTGTTATGGTCTAAATCTCTATATAAACTACTATCTTTAGGTGATGATAGGAAACAAAAAGAAAGTCAAATCACAGTAGTCTTTCTACTTCTTATTACTGTCTTTTGAAGCATTTTGACAGCAATCATAATTGGCCTGCTTTGGGGGCTTGGTTAGAACCCTGGGCCTTCTCCATGCTTCACAAGTACTCTACCACTGAGCTACACCCCAGTCCGGGTTCTGATTTTCAAGTTTACTTCAGATAACTATATTAAAAAGTGGCTACTTTGAGATTTTCTTCCAGGCAGCTAGGACAGTTTGGAGGTATGTATGGAAACATGTAAGTGTTTGTTCAGGAATTCAATTACTCTTGTGAGTCATCTAGAGATCACGAACCCTGTAGAGAACAGGAAACCTGAATATGCTCCGTAATAGATGATATTGATATTCACTCACGGCTCCATTAATAGTTGAGACTAAATTTAAAATAGTGGAATATTTAAATTAGTGAAATGGATCATGTCATATTTGTAAGTTGCACTGAAAAATTTCAAGCAGAAACTCATAAATAATAAGGCATAAATGCTACTAAATAATCCTTCACTCACATTAACAAACCTTCTTACCCATGAATACCAATCTTGAAGATATTAATGAATCAAATTACAGCATAAAAATAAATCATTTTAATTTTTTATTGGTATATGTTTGCCATACATAAAATTTATACTCATTTTGAGTTCCCTTTCCCTGTACTATCCTTCTATCCCCAGCCTGTCTCTCGGACACATTATCCCCAAAAGTCAGGCTTTTATTTACTACCACCTCTCCTTTGTTTTAATTGTTTTTAGTTAAGAAAATTTCATTTGTATTAGTATATGTGATGCATATTATTTTCATCATGGAAATTCGTACAAATCTGTATCGAAGTACATGTATCATTTTGATCCTTTTTAAAATTTTCCTTCCCCCATCCTGATTCCCTCCTTCCTCCTTCCCATTATCTATGTATTATGTATCTTTTACTTGCTAAAGTATTTTACTCTTTAATTTATTTGTATTTTGGTTTACTCATATAAGAGATACCAGGTGACATTTTATTTTATGCAGGTGACTTATTCCACTTAACATTATAGTTTCAAGATCCATTCACTTCTCTGCAAATGACTCAAAATCATTCTTCTTTATGGCTGAATCAAATTTCATTGTATATGTCTAATACTTTTTATGCATTCATAGAATTCTTTTCCACAATAATGCAATGCATGTTTTCAAATTTGATTAACTATACTTAGGTTCATCTTGGATACAAAGACCATGTCAATTTAATTTGCACCTTCAAATTTATCTTTTCCCATATAATCCAGTTGGAAAAAAATTTTATTAATGTATTTTTTATTAGTACATGTTTGCAGTACATAATGATGACTTTTATCATTGGGAGTTTGTACATATGCATAATACATCGTCATTTTTTGTTCCCTTCCCCCGCTATCCCTCTCTGTTCCCTCCAACTCTCAATGCCTTTCCCATTTTCATGTTTTGAAAATCACATTTACATGTGATGATTGCAGGCACTGTGGACAATAAGCTAATAAAGAGACATAATACTACTGGGAAGAATGAAACCTAAAGACATTCAAGATTTTAAAATACATTTTATGAAATAGCAGTTAGATTTCAATACTTCCTCTATAAAATTATATAAATAGCCCTAGCTTCCACTCTAGTTTTCTCTTTGAGAGTAGTAAAACTCATGAATATGTAAAACCAAAACAATAACAGAAATATTATTTGGTAAGATATGTCATTTGAGAAAAAATTATTCTTGAGAAATATGGGTTGATCCATGACAAAGAGGAAATTTCAAATATTTAAGATAGTAAGTTTGGAAACTTTGAGGGAGTAGGGAAAGTTCAAATAGAAGATCTGTTATATAGCAGAGAGAGCCAAAATTTTAATATAACAAGTTAATTAAATGGTATATAGAAGTTAAAAATGAAAGAAACGGAAATTTCTAAAAAATAAATAGAAGGAAAAAGCTTTAGTTTTATAATTGGATTAAGTTATCACAGTTCCTGGCTCTCAGGCTTTGAGCCTGGTAATCATTGGTATTTTTTTCAGTCCTAGGTAAAACAACCATTCCACAGTTGCCCTCTTAAAAATTACTTTAAGAGCATTCTTGATGTCTTTATTCCTTAGACTATAGATGAAAGGGTTCAGCATGGGTGTTACCACAGTGTACATCACTGAGGCTGTTGCAGATGAATGTGAGTTTTGAGTGACAGCAGAACTAAGGTACACACTTAACCCAGTGCCATAAAATAAGGAGACAACTGAGAGTTGAGAAGCACAGGTGGAAAATGCTTTATATCTCCCCTGAGCTGATGAGATTGCACGTATGGAAGAAACTATTTTAAAGTAAGAGTAAAGGACACCAGCAAGGGGAACTACACCAAGCAACACAGTTGTAAAATACATTACCACTTCATTGGAAAATG
The DNA here is from genome assembly GCF_053883595.1 of Heterocephalus glaber. Taxonomy (NCBI): domain Eukaryota; kingdom Metazoa; phylum Chordata; class Mammalia; order Rodentia; family Bathyergidae; genus Heterocephalus; species Heterocephalus glaber. Next base: position 1,237,156 of record NW_028258494.1, read on the forward strand.
TGTCAGAGCAAGCGCAGTGGATCACCTGATTAAATTCACAGAAGAAATGTGAGATTTCCAGGTCAGTGCAGAAGGCCAGCTGCAGCGTCATTAAGCTATGTAACATGGCATTTAGGGCACCCACAATCCAGCATGCTAGAACCAGTAACACACAGAGCCGTGGGTTCATGATGACCATGTAATGCAGAGGGTGGCAGATGGCTACAAAGCGGTCATAGGACATCACAGTCAACAGTAATATATCCAGTATTATAAACAGTAAAAATAAATACATTTGGGTGATGCAGCTTTTATATGTTATGACTTTGCTCTGTGTCTGGATGTTCAGCAGCATCTTTGGTATCGTGGTGGAGGTGAAACTGATGTCCACAAAGGACAGATTGGAGAGGAAGAAGTACATGGGGGTGTGCAAGTGGGTGTCCGAGACTGTGGCCAGAATGAGGAGCAGATTCCCTACCACGGTAATCACATACATGGAGAGGAAAATTATAAATACAGAAGATTGCTGTTCTGGATCTTCTGACAATCCTAGAAGATAAAATTCTAAAATTTGGGTGTCATTCCTTGGTTCCATATGGTTAATGTCATCTTGAGAGACAAAAAGAGAGAAAGGGAGAGTAAGAGACAGAGACAAAGACAGAGACAGAGGCAGACAGAGAAAGAGGTGTTAGGGAGACAGGACACATGTTTGCATTAGTAACTCTACAGAACTGCTCTCATTTATATTCTGCAGTCAATACATTATTTGTATATTTCTTATGTGTACATGCTAATTGCTTTCAAGGGATCATTCTATCATTTTTCATTAGAGATTCATTTCCAATGCTCTGGCTGTCCACAACAGATCAAGAGTTCTATAACTATAATGATAAATTTTGGGGTATATTTGAAGATTATAGATTGAAAGTAAGGCTTGTTACAAGAACTGCCTAGGTGATGTTATCAGTGCAGAAAGACAAATTTACGCATAATTTAACGATGGAGAAACAATACAAACTTTATTACAATATACATTATAATTATAAAAGATATAGGATAATGGCAAATGCAAGGGGAAAAGGAAAGCAAATATAGAGTGGCTGAGGTTGTTTTTGCTTTAAATACACAGCTTCAGGCAAGACCAGGAAAACAGGGTAGGGTAGCATTTGAACAAAGATCTCAAAGAAGATGGGGTGAATGCTACAAGGTCCTCTGGATAAGTGTGTCTGGCAGGAGGAATAGTCAGTGTGGAGACCCCGGGAATGGACATCTTTCAGATGTTCTGTGCTCACAAAGAGCCAGTGCACCAGCAAGAATAAGCAAGACTGCAAGGCATGACTCAGAAGCAGAAATTGGAAATTTTGATTTCCTAGACGCTGAGAGTACAATGGTCATGACCATCACCTGGGAAGGGCACAGAAAAGAGGAGGAGGGTGGGACTCTACTAATGCACACGCAAATGCAGTCAGAAAGCAGGATTAAGTTCTGGTCCTCTAGTACACTTGTGTGATGTGATTGCATTTAAAAATAATTTTATTTTGGAAGAGGAGAGGATTTTTGAATGCTAATTGAATGAAATATATATGCTTTTTGTATTGGGGATTGAAACTTGGGAATTTGAGCTTGCAAGGAAGCTCCAGAACCACTGAGGTAAATCCCTGGCCCAACAAATAATAAATTTTTAAGGAGATGGATGTGCTAATCAACCCACTGGATCTTCACTCATCTTGCAAATGTACTAAATGCACATTTTCATCCCAAAACATTTCTAATTAATGTCAATTAAAATAAAGACATTTTTTTAACTTCTCATTGGAATTACATCTGCATCATATTTTTCTTCCATATCACATACTATAAGATGCAATCAAACATTTTTCAGAGAGATATTATGTATAGATGCGAATACCACAGTTCAAAAGTTTCATCCCCACTAATTATACTTGTTTGTTCACACAATAATAGAGACTACATTTTTGAGCTGTAAAATGTGAGGATAATCATAGGATCTTGTAGGAATAAACTTAGGGAAGGTTTAAGAATAACTTTCATTTTAAAAGAGAAGGAGTGAGAAGAAAGTTAATGTTAGAAAGTATTAAAAATTCTGTGTGCTTTTCTATAGGAAAGGAAATACATATAGCAATGGGACATCATCTACACGTATGACATCATCACTGAAAGTATTAAAGATATGAAACTCACCTAGGTGCCCACGTGGGATGAAGAGATAATGAAAATGTGACATATGAATACAATGAAATAGTATCCAGACATAAAGAAGAATGAAATTGTGTCATTTACAGAAACATGGATGGAACTGAAGGACATTGTACTAAATGAAATAAACCACATAGGGAACAATACATACTACATGTTCTCATACATGGTAGCTAGAAAAACCAATGTCATAGAATTAGACAATGTAATAGTTTTCACTAGAGAGAAGGAAGGAAAGAAGAGAAGGGTAGAGAAGACACAGTGAAAGGTTAAATAACAGGTCCTTAAACAGAGTCAGATAGATGAAATTGTTTCAGGTGTTCTACACAACAGTAGGGTAACTATAGTATACAACAATCGGTAATATATTTCAAAATAACTTGAAAAGAATTCTGAAGCTGCCAAACTAATAGAAACAAGAAATATTTGAGAAGATAGAAACACTAATTACCATGACTTGGTCCCCCGCCCCGTATACATGTATAAAATTATCATATTGCACACATAACTAGAAATGGAGTATAAATTAAGATACATTGAAATATAAAAAAAATGTTGATTCATAAGTGGACTTATTGCCACTGAAACCTCAAGACTAAAAATATCCCTCTCCCCAAGGTTTTTCTTTTGGTCTTTATTAACTTGGCTGCAAAGTTTTCATTCCAGTTAAAATGGAATTACTTTTTATATCTGTTTTTTTAGAGTTCTGGCTTCTATATTATGAATCCTTAGAGTTCAGAAGTCCTTTGATTTATGATATGGTTATGTCCTGATAAGTCCACGAGTTGAGGTTATCATAAGTTAAAAATGCATTTACCCATATAACCCACTGAAAAGCCTCACTTAGCAACAGAGTGCACCATAGACCATCAGGTTGTTTCCCCTTGTGATGGTGTGGCCCACTGGGAGTTGTGACTTCCCCAAATGTACCCAGGACTGTGAGAGTATGATAGCACACACTGTATTACTAGTTTGAGAAAAGGAAAATAAATCAAAGAAAAATTACTTTGCAATCATTTCTAATAAATTCTAATAATTTTGAATAAATTCATAAGTTTAAGAATCATAAGTTGGTAGTCTAATATTGTACCTAAGAATTCTTTCTCTGAAAATGCACTCACTCCTAAAAGCACACACACATACAAATGGAGCAAAATGTGTTAATAAGCTTATCTTACCTTCAATAAAATTCATAGAAAGAAATTGATACAAGGCAAGTTTTTACTATCAGATTAACTTTCCCCAAATAATATAAAAATACCACCCAGAAATTTCAGTTAGTCGATCTCTTGTCATGTGCAACTCTGTGGCCTCATTTTCCTATCTAGAATATCTTGTTGCATTTAAAGAAACAATAAATATTCTCAGTAAACACAGTGAGAGGTTTTACATGGAGCTAAGTGGAAAATATTCTAATAAACACAAGGGGTCCCTGAGAAATACTAGAAGAGAACAGGGTTCCATCTATCTCGTGGAATTTCAGGTCCCATTATATCTTCTTGATAACTCAGCAAAAATAATGAATGATCAAAAATACACTCATCCAAAAGACAAAATAAGGATATATATATTGCTTGAAGCAACATACAGAGTGAACACCACAAAACAAACAATAAACCAAGATTGGAAAATAATTCAACAATTTAGAAAAGGGAATATACCAAGGAGAACAAAATATTCTTTGATATATTTTCAAGAGATAGCAGAAAAGTTGTGCTCCTGTGGCTGTGCTATACATATTTTACCAATGGGTTATCTTATGACTTAATATTGGATGAGAAAGACTGCTTTCTTATTTTTCTTCTGTGGTTTATTCTTTGTTACCTCATGGTTCAGATACTCTTTCTGCAAAACAGACTAATTCTTAAAAGTTAGCACAAACAATTCTAAAATATTTTTAGAAAACTATATTTAAAATATTTTAATGAGAAATTTATTTTTAAGTAAGATAGAAATATGGAAGAAGGTAGACATATTTAACTAAGTGAATATTAAAACATTTTATGGGGAAAATGCTCTCTGAAAAACTGAGACACAATTCTTTGTAAAATTCACTTGAAATTCCTACAGCTGTAAAAATGAGCAATGTAATATGAAATAACATTAAAAGAGTAAATGTTAAATATAAAGAAATCAATGATATCCTTAAACATTACCACAGTTGATGGGCGCAACTTCCTTAAGGAACTGTTGACCAAGAAGTCCAGGGGATTCAAACTGGAAAAGAAGAATGCACTGAACATAAAAGGCATTTACAGTGTATATAGAATGCTGTCCAAGTATTTGTATAAAAAGTACGTGATTGTAAGTGTGCGTAATACATAAAGAGAAGTTTCAAGCAGATCTATAAATATAAAGGACACAATTTGACAGAAAATGTAATTAAGGTCATACTTTCAAAAATATATGAAATAAAACGGAATAAAAATAATTGTACCTTATATAATTACAAGTTTCAATTATTGAAGAACATTAATATGATACAATAATTCAAGTTTAAATGGCCCAAATCTTAAAAATGAAGGAATAAAATATCATTTAACATGCCAAGTAGAACTAGTATCTATAGGTATGCTTCTATCTTATGTAAACATATAGGGATTATAATATTCTCATGAGAGGTGAAGGATATTTTTTAATCAAATGGTGAGGAATGCCAAGTAACAATGGCTGTGGTGAGGTAATTTTAGAACTAGATCTAAGTACAAAGGAAATAAAGAATAACGGGCTCCCAAAATGCAGAAGTATATATAAAGAGTTGTATATTCAAATGATGCAAAAGAACTATTTTTTTAATGGAAGAAACAAGACAGGACAAGCAGCTATATTGGATGACATAAAATTTGTAAACTTTCATACATCTCCCTCAAGTAAATTTAGTCAAACATAAATAAAATTGAAAGCTGCAGACTTGGTTTAATAATCCAATTCTTAAATTTGAAAGAATGCACTGAAAGATTGAATATGATGAAATTTACGTATATGTACCAACTTACTGATTGTAATGATTATGTATTGAATGTCATGATTATGCCATGAATTATGTAGTTGAATGTAATGATTATGTAATGAAAGTAATGATTATGTATCACAAATATATACTAGTGAAACAATGCAAACCAAAAAAAAAAAATCCTTACAGAAAATTAGGAATAGAGAATATAAATGTCTAATAAACTCAAAAGTGTGACCCTATGATGATAAGTTCAGTTCTTTGCTTAGTAAAATCATAAATAAATACATGAAGTAATTAATTCAACAAGTGAACAAAGAGCCCTGCAAACTGCAGTCTCCCAGCTATGGCTTTTATTAACTTGTCTCTTTAAGGGATCTCAAGTCAATGTCCTGACTCACACTCTCTGAACCCCTCCTGCAGAAACTGTTAGACTCTCAGACTGACCTGGATGAGGACTCTGAGAGGAAGGTCTCTGTGTGGAAGTCCTAACCCCACCGTGAATGGTTGAAGATGGGGACTAAACCTGTATCTCCAGAAAAGATAAGCAGTAACAACTCAAGCAACGGTCCCTGAGCAAGACCTGACTCCAAAAATAGAAATTATGCCCTGTCTAGCCTAAGCTTGCTCCTTCTGAGGGACAATAGGATATATAAGCTCCTCACACCTTCCTATTATTCACATCTTATTTTTGCTAATGCAACCCCTGGGCACATCATTCCCCTGGGACTTTGTTCTGCACAAGAAGTTTTCCCCTGCAGATTCTCTTTTCCCAGGAGACAAGGTTGAAAGTAAGGGAAATCCAGTCTTCATCATTCCTGCATAAATTGTTTGCCTTTCAGATTTCTAACCTCTTAACATTTATCTAAATCCCATGTTAAAAAAATGACTCCCAGTCTGACACAAAGGAATGTATCTTGATTAGGTCCCTTGCAACTCCAAAACCTTTACTTGTGCTAGTAGCTGGGCTCCTCCTCTCCCCAGGGTATCACCATCTCTTCAACAAGGAAGGGAACTATGATTCTTGGATTACAAAATGATGAGTGCTACAATCCTTGTTTTCATGACATTTTCCCCAGTACAATTATTAAATTCATATTGATAGAGGTGGTTAAGAGCTGTCATTATTCTTTCATTTAAAATTCTTGGTAATTATAAAGTGAAGAACTTGGTATTTTTTAATACATGTTACATTGACATGAGTACTTCAAAGATATTGTTTTCATTTTAAATAAAAATCCATTCAAGCCAAGAGGAGTGATGCCAACCTGTAGTCCCACCTACTCTATAGGCTGAGGACTGAACATACCTAAAGCCCAGAAGTTCAAGGCCTGCCTCAGGAACATAGAGAGACTGTGCATTAAAACATACAAACAAAATGTAAAAGTCCTGTCTTACCTTGTGCATTGCTTAGACAAAATACCTGCCACCCAAAGTTAAAGGAGGAAATGTTTATTGTAGCTGAGTTTGTAGAGGTTTCAGTTAATAGTTGGCTGGCTCTGAAAATGGGTGGCATGGCAGGGTGGCATAAGAGGGGGAAAACCGTTACCAGCAGGCAGAAGGCAGGAAGACAACAAAGCAGTTGTTACATCTGGTGGGTGTGGTGTCTAGGGGTCCAGAGACTCTCTCTCACCAGACTTCTCACTCTGTGACATAGAAAGAGGAAGAGGAGTCAGAGAAGTCCAGAGAAGTGCCATGGAACAATTATGGCAGTAATTGTAGGAAGCAGCACAAAGCCACTCCAGGGGGAGGAGTGTGGGTGCTTAGAGCCCAGTTTCCACTGAATCTGGGGCAACAGTTCTGATTTATGGAGTAGGGGGTCCAGTCTCCACCTCTTTGAGGGTTGACACTTGATTAATTGGATATTGGGCTTGCTGCTAGGGGATTGGTCTGGTAGGGTAATAATTGTGGGAGAATTTGGGTAAACATGGAAACCTGCACCAGAGAGGACAGTGATGTCTGAACTTAGGCATGTTGGCAAAACCACTATGGATCAGCTCAATGCAACCACACAGAAATCTATCTCAAATCCACAGGTTGGTATCTTGCTTCTTGCTGAGATGCAGAGCCCCCTTTTTTGTACCTTTTAAAGGAGCCTGACTCCATAATCTATCCATAAAGGTCCCAATTGTCCCTACTTAGTGAAGTAGCAAACAGCAAGTGGCCACAGTAGCCCACTTTCTCTCCTTTATATTCTATCCAGGTTATGCACTCAGTGCAGAAAGCACTCAAAACCCATGTGGGTCTTCTCATTATCCACACTCAGAACTAGGCCAAACCAATCAGTGGAATAATTTATTAATTACACAATATTAATCCCAGCATCATACACTCTAGATGCAGCTACCTCTGAAAAATAGTGGGGCATCTAGATACAAGCCTCAAGTCCAGTCTATGTGGTCAGTATTCTTATGGCCACGTTTTCAGTTTTCAGAAATGAGGCTCAAGAGGGTCAGCTTCTACCCAAAGTTACACATTAGGTGTGTAAGTATGGTTTTAAATGCAGCCCCTTAAAAATGTTTCCAGGTCTCCTGCTCTATGAAGGTGGCTTCATCCACAGACAATTTATCTCTATCTTTCCATTTATCTCAGTGAACATTTGGAAATACCTGCAAAGTGTTGGTAAACACAATTGGGTCTGTGACACTGGCACCTAGTGGGTTGAATGCAAAGAATATACAGAGTGCTTAAGAACAGCAAAACCATCACTGAGCATCTTCTACAGAACAAATTGCCCTATGAACAGGATACTATATCATGCCAATAAGCTTGGCATTACATTTTTCTTGATATGGTGACATTATACTAATTTTATAAATTGTTTCAGTTTTTTTGCTGCTCAACAAATTTTTGTCTAATACAGGTGTTTTGAAACTTGGCTTTATTTCTCTGGTTTTTAAAACAATCTCCCTTTGGTTCTCATTTGAGTATATATAAAAGTACATATATGGTATATCTTAGTGAAAATACAAATATGAAGAAAGCAGGTAATATACTTTTTTAATTTTTTTGTTTAGGGTAGAGTAACATCAAAAAATGTTTTCACACTCAGGGAGAAGCATACGTGTACAAAAGCAGCCCAGATGCAGGCATGTCCAGTTAGGGCCCTGCCATGACACCAGCTGTCTGGGCCCATAAGCCAAAGCAAAAAAACTGCTTGGAAAAGAGCTGCCTAGGCACACAAGTCACAGACAGAGGCCCACCTAGATTCTATCCATATTTGTGAGCAGACCTTAACTAGAATCCTGCTTAGAAATCAGTGACTGGGGTGCAAGCCCCCAACTAAAGGACCTCCCAGAAAACAGCTACACAGTGTGGCAGGCTCTACTCAGACACATACAGATTTCATCCCAAGTGTGTGCAGGCCCCAGCCAGAACCCTGGCTGCACAATAGGACAGCTCAGGGATCCATTCTAAACCAAGTTGTTGGAACAGTAGTGAGAAGCAGAGAAAAAGTCTTTTAGTGGCTTACTGAGAATTGAAGATGACTGGCTGAGCAAAAAGTTGCCTCAACAAAGGCACAGCAGGATGCATCTGTTAAAATGAGAAGACACATAAACAAGTCTCAAAACTGGACTTCCAGATCACCTAAGACAACTCCAGGGGGGAATGAAATGGAACAATCTGATACTCAACCACCTGGAATCCATGAAATTGCAAGGAAAAGGGATCTGAAAAAATGAAATCAGAACTAATTGCTCAGATTACAACAAAGATTGTGTCCATAGTGCAAGACATGATTAATAAATCTAGAGCAGACACAGATAAAAAAAAATAGAGGAGCTGAGGAACATGATGGAATCTCAACATAGGAAACAAATGGAATCAGTGAAACAGATGCAAACAGATTTCCAAGAGATTAAAACTCCATTTCAAGTTTAACAGCAGAATGATCACTGTGAGAATACAATATCAGATATAGAAGATAGGATTTCAGTTAGTGAGTAGGAAAAGAATAAATTTCTTAAAAATAGTAATGGGCTATGAGAAATAAATACAGCAGCTGCTAGATGATGCAAAGAAGAATAACATAAGACTGATCAGAGTCAGTGAAGAAGAAGGAGAGAAAAAAAAAGCTTAAAAATCTGTTCACAGAAGAAATGTCAGAAAACTTCCCAAATAGGGGGAAAAAAACTTGACATACACATAAGGGAGGCATATAGGACCCCAACTACCCATGATAAAATCTACATCTAAGCATATAAATGTTAAGATTCTGGAAACCCAACAGAAAAACAAAATCCTACAAGCAGCTGGTAAAAGAAACAAACCACATACAAAGGAAAGCCCATCAGAATCACACCAGAATTCTCAACACAAATCCTCAAGGCAAAATAGACTGGAGTGATGTATTTCAAACCCCAAAGAAAACAACCTCCTACCCAGTTTGATGTACCCTACAAAATTATCTTTCAAATTTGATGGAGAAATAAAATACTTTCATGACTAACAGCACTTGAGGAACTTAATGAATACCAAACCAACACTCCAAAAAATTTTAAACAATATCCTAGGAAAAGGAAATGAGGATCACAACCCCAGCAAGCCATTCAGAATGAATCCATCAGGCAGGACAAGAAATTAAATGCAAAGGGGGAGAATCCAAGAAAAAGAATAAGACATGAGAAGGATAAGTCTTATCAGTTATCACCATTAAGGTTAATTATGTCAACTCACCAATTAAAATAATAGACTGGCAGAATGGGTCAAGAAGCAAGATCCAACAATATGCTACATACAAGAAAGACACTTAATTCAAAAAGAAATTCATAGGTGCTGGGGATTTAGCTCAGTGGTGCCATCACCTGCTTCACAAATGCAAGCTCTTGAGCTTGATCCATGGTAGCAAAAAATAAAAAAGAAAGAAAAAAAGAAAAAGAAAGAAATTCATGGACTGAAAGTGAAATGGTGGAAAACAATAATCCATGCAATAGGAACCCGACAAAAAGCAGGAGTAGCTATCCTCTTTGCAGACCAAATGGATTTCATACCAACACTCATTAAGAGGAAACAAAGAAGGACACTTCGTACTTGTAAAGGGAACAATTTGAGAGGAAGAGATGACAATGATAAATATATGTTCACCAAATACTAGGGCACCCAACTATTTCAAACAACTGCTAACTGACATGAAAAATCAAATAATCACTAATTCAATAGTAGTGGAAGTCCTCAATACACCACTGTTACAAATAGATAGATCAACTAGAAAGAAAATAAACAATAAAATACTAGAACTCAATCAAATTCTTAAACAAATGAAATTAACAGACCTTTACAGAGTGTTCCAACCACAAAATCAGAATGTACATTCTTTTTGGATGCATACGGTCATTCTCCAAAGTAGACCACATACTTGCTCATAGAACATGTTTAAGTATATGCAAAGATATCCAAGTTATACACTCTATATTATCAGACCATACTGCAGTGAATTTGAAGAGCAATAGCAAAAGAAACTACAAGAATTTCATAAAAACGTGGAAATTGAAGAACACACTTCTAAATAACTAAGAGGTCACAGAAAAAATTCAAGAAGAAATCAGACAGTTTCTACAATTTAATGACAATGTCAATACATTTATTGGTCTAGGGACACAATGAAAGCATTCTTATGAGGGAAATTCTTGGCAGTGAATACTCATATGAAGAAAAGACAGTGAGTTCAAATAAACATCTAGATGCTGCACCTCAAGCTTCTAGAAAAAAGACCAGGACAAACCCAAAGCTCATACAAGGAAGGGAAGCATACAGGTGAGGACAGAAATCAATGCAATGCAGACTAGGAGAATGATAAAAAAAATCATTGAAGCAAAGTGTTGGATTTTCAGAAGAAAAAAAAAACAAAATTGACAAACACTTAGCCAATCTTATCAAAAAAAAGGAAAGTGCCAGGGATTTAGTTCAGTTCTTCCACTGCCTGCCTCACAAGCACAAGCTCCTGAGTTTGATCTCCAGTACAAAGAAAAAAGGAAAGAAAAGACCCATATCCATGCAATTAGAAATGAAAAGGGTGAAATTCCAACAGATGTAGCAGAAATACAGAGGTTCATGAATACCTACTTTAAGAACCTATACACCAATAAGATGGAAAACAAAGAACAAATGGACAGATTCCTAGAAACTTATGAATTAACAAAGTTGAATTAATGAGACCTAACAATTTTAAACAACCAAATATCAATCAATGAAATTGAAAACATAATTAAAATCTTAACAACACATAAAAGCCCTGATGGCTTCGCTGCTGAATTCTATAAGACATTTGGAGAACTATTGCCACTACTGTTTAAACTCTTCAATGAAAGTGAAAGGTAGGCAATACACTGAAATATATTCCTGGAAGCAAGCATCACCTTCATCCTCAAAGCAGAGAAAGACCCAACCAAAAAAGAGAACTGTAGGTCAATCTCACTAATGAACATAGATGCAAAAATCCTCAAAATGTTACTGGCAAACAGAATGCAGAAGATCATCAAAAACATCCTACACCCTGACCAAGTGGGATTCATCCCAGAGATGCAAGGATGGTTCAGTATATGCCAATCAATAAATGTAATGCAGTATATTAATAGATCCAAGTAGAAAAACCATATGATTATCTAAATAGTTGGAGAAAAAGCGTTTGACAACATCCAACATGCATGTATGATAAAAAAAAAAACAAGAAAAAATTGAATAGACCATCTCTACCTCAACCTAATAGAACCCATCTATGAAAACAAATAGTCAATACCATAATAAATGGTCAAAAATTGAACTGGGGACCTAGCTCAGTGTTTCCACCACCTGCCTCACAAGTGCAAGGTTCTGAGTTCAAACCCAGCACCAAAAAAAGAATTGTCTTTGAACACTAAATGGACAAAAACTGAAATTCTTCACACTAAAATCAGGAACAAGAAAAGGATGTCCACTGTCACCACTTCTGTTCAATATGGTTTGGAAACATAAGCCACAACAATTAAACAAGAGAAAGAAAAAAGGAATAAAGATAGGAAACGAAGTTAAATTGTCATTATTTGCACACAGTATGATACTCTATATAGAAGACCCCAAGAACTTCAACAAAAGTTTTCTAGATTTGATAACTCAATTCAGTAGAGTAGGTGGGTACAAGTTCAACGCACAAAACTTAATACCTTTCCTGTACATGAACAACACACTAACTTAGAGAGGAACTGAAGAAACAACTCCCTTCACAATAGCTTCCCCCAAAACGAATTACTTAGGAATCATCCTAAAGAAAGAAATCAAAGACCTCTACTCTGAAAACTATAGCACTCTGAAAAAAAGAGATCAAACAAAGAAGTAGAAACAGCAAATACACCTATGAAAAAATATTAAACAACACTGGTCATTGGAGAGATGCAAATTAAAAGAATGCTGAGATTCCACGTCACCCCAAGAAGAATGGCTGCTATCATGAATTCAAACAATAACAAGTGCTGATGGGGCTGTGGGGAAAAAGGAACAATTCTCCACTGTTGGTATGAGTGCAGACTGGTGCAACTAATGTGGAAATCAATATGGAGATACCTCAAAGAACTAGGATTGGAGGATACATTTGACCCATCTATTCAACTGCTGAGTATCTTCCTAAAATAATTAAAAGAATCATACTTCAGCAATATATGTGCATGCATGTTCATGTGGCAAAATTTGTAATAGCTAACACATGGAAACAGCCCAATTGACCATCAACTAGAGACTGGACACAGGAGATCTTTTTTTTAATAAAAGGGAGCACTACTCAGCCATGAAGAACTAGGAATTCTAGACATTTATAGCTAAATGGATGCACAGTGAGGTGATACTCTTAAGTGAAATAAATAGGAGACACGTGTAAATACAAAATAGTTTCTCTGATGTGAGAAACTGAAAGTGTAAATAAGAATAGAAAAGTATAATAGGTAATGTAAAATAGAAAGAAAAGGGCAAAGGGAAAGTAGAGGGGGTGTAGGGGAAAAGAAAGAAGGGAATAAAACTAATATGTCTAGGTGCAGATTTTTTTTTATCATGGCTAAATGGAGTCCTATATGTCTCACAGATCCGCATGTCAAGTTGTTTTCCCCTACTTGGGAATTTTTTGTCATTACTTCTCTGAAATTTTTTTTCATGTCATTTGCACTCTCTCTTGTTTCTTTATTGACTCTGATCAGTCTTACGTTATTCTCCTTTGCATCATTTAGTAGCTGCTGTATTGATTTCTCGTGGTCCCTTAACTATTTCTATGAAATACTTTTCCTGGTCACTAGTTGCAATCCTGTCTTCTATACCTGAAATTCTGTCCTCACATTGGCTCATTCTTCTGTGTAGACTTTCAATGGAGACTTTCATGTCCTGGAAATCTATTTGCATCTGTTTTATGGATTCCATTTGTTTCCTATGCTGGGATTCCATCATGTTCCTCAGCTCCTCTATTTTATTATCTATGTCTGCTCTAGAATTATCTGCCATGTCTTTCACTATGGACACAAACTCTTTTGTGATCTGAGAAATCATTTCTGATTCCATTTTTTCCAGATCCTCTTTCATTGGCAGTTCAGGGATTCCAGGTGGTTGAGCATCAGATTGCTCCATTTTCTTTCCCCTGGGGGTTGCTTTAGGTGATCTGGATGTCTGGTTTTGGGACTTTCTTTGTGTCTTCTCATTGCAACAGATGCAGCCTGCTGTGCCTTTTATGGAGTGATATTTTGTTGGCCCAGTTGGTTTCATTTCTCAGCAAGCCTCAGAGAGGCTTTCTCTCTGCTGCTCACTGCTGCACCAATTAATGGATTAAGAACAAAACTTCAGTAGCATGGGAGCTAACACAAAGAATCAACAACTGGGATCTCATCTTATTAAAAAGCTTTTGCACTACAAGAGAAACTACCAACAGAGCAAAGAGCCAACCTACAATATGGGAAGAAATTTTTAGCAGCTGTACCTCAGACAGAGGTCTACTATCTAGAATATATAAAGAACTGAAAAAATCAGACCCCCAAATTCAAAGACACAATTCAAAAATGAGCATCTGAATTGAACAGACATTTCTCAGACAAAGAAGTAAAAACTGCAAACAAATATACGAAAAAATGTTCAACATCACTGGTCATTCAAGAGATGCAGATGAAAACAACACTGAGATTCCACCTCACCCCACAAAGAATGGCTGCTATCAAGAAATCAACCAATAACAAATGCTGGCAGGGGTGTGGAGAGAAAGGAACCCTTCTCCATTATTGGTGGGAATGCAGACTGGTGCAATCACTGTGAAAATCCATATGGAGATACCTCAAAGAACTAGGATTAGAAGTCCCATTTGACCCAGCTATTCCCCTGCTGGGTATCTTCCCCAAAGAATTAAAAGAATCATACCGCAGTGATATATATGTACCTATGTTTATAGCGGCACAGTTTGTAATAGCTAAGGTTTGGAAAGAGCCCAAGTGCTCATCAACTGGAAACTGGATAAAGATGTGTTTTTTTTAATAAAATGGAGTACTACTCAGCTATAAAGAATGAGAAACTAGAGTCATTTATAGCTAAATGGATGCATATTGAGGCTATACTCTTAAGTAAAATAAATAGGACACACATGTGTAAATACTGAACAGTAACTCTAGTGTGAGAAACTGAAAGTGTAAATAAGGGTGAAAATGATTAAAGTGAATAACTGATAATTTGAAATAGGAAAAGGTCCAAAGGTGGAGGGGTGGCAGGAGGGGAAGGGGAAAGGGAAGAAAGGAAAGGAAAAATTATGTGAAAGAAAAAAATGGAAACAAAGTCTATTTAAATAGGGAAGGGTGGAGGGGGTGAAGGGCGCACAGGTAATGGGGAAAAAATAAGAACCAAGATACATCATGTTCAGGTAGAAACCCAATGCTAAATGTAAATATATTGTATACCTAAAATGTACCAATAAATAAATAAATAAATAAATAAATAAATAAATAACAATGGTGACCTTATGGATCCTATTGTCCTGCAGCGGTTTTGGCTGGGGCCTGCATGCAATTAGGATGGTATCTGGGTGAGCCTCTGGCCAAGGCTTGCCCTCCTGCATAGCTGTTGTCTGGGAGGCCCATTGGTTGGGGGCTGTGCACATGAGTCGCTGGTGTCCAAACAGGTTTCAGGCTGAGGTTTGCATGCCCTTACTGATGGTATCTGGTTGGGCCTCTAGCTGTTGCTTGTATACCTGTGAAGTTCTTTTCCAAGAGGGCCTTTGGCCAACAGGCAAGCTGCTGTTGTCTGTGCAGGGCCCTGGCTGGTGTATAATTGTATATATATACAGGGTACATGTCTATAATTTATTTTCCTCCTTTTTTCATATCAATTACTCTTCTCCACTTTCCCTGCATCTTCTTCAGTGACAATTTATTTTCTCCTTTCTAGTTTCAGTTCTTGTTATTTTTTCTCACATCTAAATGTTTTGTAGAGGATTTCCAGTAATCCTGTAAATAAAATGGGAACTAGAGGATGAGGGAGTGAAGAAAGAGTATTTTTTAAAAAGAACAAAAACAACTCTATTATATACATTTACCAACTCCTCAAGATGATTGTAAAATTTCTGTACTGCAAACTGTACTAATACATTTTAAACAAAAACCAAAATATCACATTTGGCTTTAAATCCGTCACATACCAGTGTTCAAGTCAATCGTAGCATACAAGCAATCAGATTAGACTGGAAATATACTTCATTTACAATTCTGGCTCTAAAAAGAAGTGTCAATATTGAGTGCAATTGTCTCAAATCTTAGAGGAAACTCTTCCACCATTTCCTTGTTCTGTATCCTATTCCTGTGCATTTTCATTCATCATGTCCTGTTCTTTGTACACCTATTTTTGTTGAGTGTTCTTGTTATGGAGGAATTTGTACTTATCAAAGGCTTTCCTTTTTTGCATCTATTTTGATGGTCATAGATTTTGTCCTTCATCATGAGTCACATTTATTAACTTGGACCATAATTGCATCCCTGGAATAAAACCCACTTGATCATAGTTATAATCTTCAACATGTTGCTGAATTCAATTAGGTGGTATTTCGTTGGCAATGATTTACAACTATGTTGATCAGGAATATTGACCTGTAGTTTTTGGTTTATTTATGTGTCCTTATCTTGTTTGGGATCAGAGTAATTCTAGCCTAAGTAGTAAGACTTTTGAAAAATTCCCAATCAACAGATTAGCTGAATGACTTGATGAGTGAATGAATTTTAAAAAATGATTCCATATTTGAAAAATTTTTTTCTTTCATTTTTGTTGAGACAAGGTCTATGTAGTTCAGGTTGGCGTTGAACCTACTATATTGCCAAGGTGACCCCAAACTAGCAGTGAGTATCCTGCCTCAGCCTCTTCAGTGTTGTGATTACAAGCATGTGCCACCACACCTCCGATATATTGGAATTATTTCAGAATTTTTATTAGTTCTGAAAAGTCCAACAAATTTCAGCACAAAAGCCGCTTATTCCTAAATTCACTCTTTCCTGTCTCTGCCTTTGTCTCTGTCTCTGTCTGTCCCCATCTCTCTCCTTCTATGTGTGCATGTGTGTGTGTGTGTGTGTGTGTGTGTGTGTGTCTTCCTCTCCTTTCACGACTTTTTACTACAGACTTAACTTTGTTATTAGTTATTGGCCAGTTCCTGCCTTCTATGTCTTGGTAGTTCAATATTGCTAGGTTTCTTGTGTACAGGAACTTATCCTTTTCTTCAGTTTTCTAATTTGTGTGTGTAGTTATTTACAAGAGTTTGTGATGATTATTTGTAGTCATGTGAAATGAGTTGTAATGCTCATTTCTCATTCATTTTATTTGTTCGAATCATTTTTTTCCTGTTGGTCTAGCAAAAGTTTGTCATTTTATCTTTTCCAAAATTTTGGTTTTGTTTTATGGGGCTGAGTCTTTTCTTGAGGGAGGCATAATTTTGTTTATTTATTCTCTAATTTTTATCTTCTCTTTTCCTTTCCTAAATTTATCTGTGTGTTCTTCTTGATTTTCATTTCCTTGATTAGTTTTATTAGGTTGTTTATTTGCAATGTTTCTAGTTTTCCAGATAGATCATCATTTTTTAAAGTTCCTTAATTGTTACTATTCTTGCTGAAGTTTATAGGTTTTAGTATATTGTGGTTACATTTCAATTTATTCCGTGAAGTTTTTAGTTTTCTTGTTTTTTGAGACAGCATTGTGCTCTGTAATTGAGGCTGGCCCTGAACTCACTGAGCAGCCCAGAATGGCTTACAGGCATGTGACACCAGGCCCAACTGTGTTCCATAATTTTATATGAAGGAATACTTTTAAATTTTTATTATCATGTCAAATATAGTATAATACATATATATATATATATATATATATATATATACACACACACACACTTGAATATAGTGTGTTCCTATAAAATGCAATCACAATTTTCCACTTTCCCTTGACATATCCATCTCAGTCTCTGGTAATCAATATTGTACCTTCAGGTAAACTTATTTTAGTTCTCACATATGATAGAGCAATGGCCACTTTCCCTTCTATACCTGCCTTCCTCCACCAAATATACTGCTGCTCCATCCATGTTGCTGCAAATGATAGAATTCCATTTTTCTTTATGGCTCAATAGTGCTCTGTTTTGTGTATATATACCTTTTAAAAAATTCAGTCATCTGTTGATAGGCACCATTCAGGATTCCATATCTTAGCTATTGTGAAGAGGGCTAGAGTGAATATGAACATGAGCTAGCTGTTCATTATGCTGACTTTATTTCCTTTGTATATATTACCAAACTGAGATCAGATTATATTGTAGTTGTATTTTTATTTCATAGAGGAAACTCCATAACATTCTTTATAGTGATAAAATTAATTTATATTCCTACCAACAGAGTATCAAGAAACATATTAATTGACTTTTAAAATTTCCTCATTGACTCAGATGCTAACAAACATGTTTTTT
Organism: Heterocephalus glaber; assembly: GCF_053883595.1. Lineage (NCBI taxonomy): Eukaryota > Metazoa > Chordata > Mammalia > Rodentia > Bathyergidae > Heterocephalus > Heterocephalus glaber. Next base: position 1,255,227 of record NW_028258494.1, read on the forward strand.
GTTTTGTTTTGTTTTGTTTTTTATTTTGGTACTGGAGATTGAACTCAAGATCTTGTGCTTGTGAGGCAGGTGCAGGCACCACTAAGCCAAATCCCTGGCCACAAATATGGTTTTTATTCCTGTATATGCATACAATTTCCAAAGTTCTACTGTTTTTGGTGTTTCATTTTATTCTATTGAGGTCAGAAAATATATGTAACAGGAATTTGAGGTTTTCCCGGGTGTGACAGTGCAGGCCTGAAATTCTAGCAGTGTGGAGGCTAAGGCAGGAAGATGGTGGTGAGGTGCAGGCAGCCTAAAATACATAGGGAGCTTAAGGGCAGTTTATGCTACATAGCTAGACCCTTTCTCACTGTATCAAAAATTAATTAATTAAACAATTTTGTGTTTTAAAACAGTTGTTCATATGTGATTTGTGGTTGATCCTAAAAATTGTTCCCTAAGATGATAAGAAAATATTCTGTTGTGCAGGTATTGAATAGATGTTGGTAAATGTCTCTTAGGTTAATTTGGTCTCTAGTGCAATACAATGAACATATGAAAAAAGGATTTAAAAACCCAAGACCTACAAATAAAATATTCTATACAAGATATGTGAGAAAAGAACTGTCTCAACTTTGAGCCTATGTATAAAAAGGTAGGCTAAATATATATTGAGTATATACCAGAAAAATTGTTGTATTTCACATTATAACAGGCTTGATAATTATTTTTTGTGTAACATTGCTTTATTCTTTTTAACCTTTTTCATCTGGGGTGTTCAATTTGTTAAGTTTCTTAACATTTTATTGACATCTGTACCTCTGTAATTTTTTTTGTTTTTGTGCTTTTTGCTGGGAATTAATGGAATTTACACTTGACTGGAAGGACACCAGAATCAAAAAAGATTGTTCTCCCTCATAGACTCTTGGACACATCTGAATTTGTTAGATATATTATATTATTTGTGTCCATATCCTGGAATTAAAAGAGTAGGTCATTTTGCAGTATGTCCCTTAATGCCCTTTTTAATTGTCAAGACTGTCAATAAGACAGAGTTTGGAGTATCCAAGTGTTATCTAAAGGACACTGTAACTGGATAAATTAATGTTATCTGAAGAACCTGCCTTTTTGCCTGTATGCAAATCACAGAAGGAAACAGAGCAAGCTAGCAATGGCATTTTTGTGCATCTTAATATATAAAGCCTACACCCTGGGACAGAACACTGTAGGAAGATAAATGCTAATATGCAGCTTGTTGCTTCTGGACACTTATAGGTCTTCCTAGTGACACATATCCCTTTTATTGTTACCAGACTTCCTTTCCAAACCCATCTACAACAGTTATTTTACTGTTGACAACACACTGCACCTTCCTTGCACAGCTAGACTACAGATAAGATACTAAATAAGTTGTCAAGAGTTCAATACTATTACTCTTTGTGTAAGGCATAAGATTTCTGATCCCAAATATTTAGAAGAAAAATATTTATTCTTAGACTAGACATGGTGATATAGGGCTGAAAGAAAAAAATATTTAAACCTGAAAAATCTTCACCGTTTGAAGTAGAGTTTCCCTAGCTTCAATTAATCCTATACTATACTAATTTTCTTAAACAAAAAAGGAAGAAAATAATTCAACTGTTAAAGATGTAGATGGAAGTAATCGTAACTTAAGATTGAGTCTAAAAGAATCTCAATACATTAAATTGAGTTCAAAAATTGTTCTTGTTTAGAACACTTTCAGAGATGGCATTGTTTCACCAACTTTCACATTATTTATTATTTTAATGTGACTGTGATGTTCATCTCATTGAAATTTAGAGTCGATTTCACAACATTTCACTCTTAGTTATTCATGAGATTTTAAAATATTTTTTGGTGACTAAAATATGGTGGAAGTTACATTGTGCCTTACAGGGCCTTAGTTAGTATTTGTTGGCTTCTAACATAACACTGGCTGTACCTTGTGAATAATTCATTCCAGCTTGCTGTAAGTCAAGAAACAAAGCACAGGCCAGTTGTCATTCCAACCTTCGCCAACAACAACCAGAAGACAGCAAGCATCATATTTGCAAGATTTCATATTACATTATCAAAGTACCATTGGCAGATTAACATCTGAATATAGAAGGTGAGCAAATCAGAAAAGACCATGAGACTTCTCAAAATAAATCTTATGTGATAAAAAGCAATATTTCATTAGTACATGTTTGTGTTATGTAATGAATGCATGCATTGTGGAAAATTCATACATACACATATTGCATCTTGATTATTATTTCTTCCCCTGTCCTAACTTTCCCAACTCTCACTTTCCCTGAATTCCCTTCTGATCTCCACCAAGTATACTTTAGTGTTTTCTGTCATCTATTTTTAATTTTGTTCTATAAATTATTTACATGGTAAGTATTTTATATGGGAAAATCCAAGCGTTATATAATCTTCTGCGTCAGACTTACTTTATTTAACATTTTGGTCTTATTTTTCTACATCCATTTTTCTACAATACTTAAAATTTACCTTAAACCATTTATTTTAGGAACTCTTTTTTACACAGCATTAGCTTGGTGAACCCTTAATCTATGGAAACAACATTGAGGATATTCAGAATAAGCTGATCCATTTTATATTGGACATTTTCTGTAATATTTGAAGACAACAATTTTGATTACCTGTTGATTAAATTTATGCTAGATAATAATATTAAATAATGAGCATTGATATGTTTCCATTCCATGTAACCAAAAGAGAGCAGGAGGACAGCTATGTTAACTCATGAAAAACTTCCATTCCTAAAACAGAAATCTTCAGTTCAAGAAGCATCAACAGTTAATTGTTGGAAATTATTATCCTCATAAGGACACTATTTGGATTCAAGTTTATGTGAAATGTATTCTTTATTTCTCTAAATCTCTGAGAAATATAATTTACTGATGGTCAAGTTCCAACAATTTTCTATGTGATTACTGATCAGTACTAAAAGAATTGACTGTCTTTAAATAAAACAAGGGTAAAATAATACAATCAAGTTGAATCAAGCATAAGATGAGGAAAATTTATTATGCACCATTTCAGATGGTTCCTCGTCTGCTGAAAGAAAAGAAAATCAGTCATACAGGAAAGATTTATATTGTACATGAGAAAACTTGATTCTTTTTCCAAATTAATCTCCTCTCCTTTCAACTTATTTTCCTCTCTTTATTTACTAGGGGATTTTTTCCCCATTTTATCCTTCTTTTCTGTTTTTCTTGTTCTCCCTTCATTCCTTTCCCCCTCATCATACATTACTGCCCCTTCCATTTGAATACTTGCATCCTATTTCACAATATCTATTACAACCTTTGGTCCTTATTTATACTTTCAGTTTCTCACACCAGAAAGACAATGCAATATTTATACATGGGTGTCAAATTTATTTCACTTAAGAGTATGGTCTCAAGTTGCATCTATTTATCTAGAAAACCCTCAATTTTATCCCTCTTCATGTAAAGTAGTGCTCTGATATATGTGAAAAAAACATATATTCTTTATCAATTCATTGCTTGATGGATATTTGGGCTGTTTCCAAGATTTAGCTATTATAAACTCTACTGATATAAACATGAATGCATATATACATATTATATTGTATACTACATATATTGTATACTATATATACATATGTGTGTGTGTGTGTATTCGACCATATAGCTGCGGTGTGATGCTTTTAATTCTTTCAGGAAGATACCAAGTGGGAATAACTGGGTGAAATGGAACCTCTAGTCCTAGTTCTTTGATGAATCTCCACGGTGATTTCCATAGTAGTTGCACTAGTGTACACCCACAAACAGTGGAGAAGAGTTCCACAGCCCTGTCAGCATTTGCTATTGGTTGATTTCTTGAAAATAGCCATTCTTTCTGAAGTGAAATGAAACCTCAGTGTTGTTTTAATTTTCATCTCTTCAATGACCAGTGACATTGAACATTTTTAATATATTTATTTGTCATTTGTATTTCTTTATTTGAGAAGTGCAAATGGTCATTTTTGGATTGGGTCTTTAAATTTCTGTGTCTGCATTTTTTAGTTCTTTTTATAATCTAAATATTAGTCTTTAATTTGAAGAACAATTAGGAAAATTTTTCCCACTCTATGGGTTGACTCTTTACTTTCTTGGTGGTTTCTTTTGCTGTGAAACAGCTTTTCAACAAGATGAAATCCTAGTTGTTGATACTTTGTGATAGTCCCTGTGCAACTCGTTGCTTTTTTTATAAAGTCTTTGCTACACCTATGTCTTTAATTGTTCTATTATTTTTCTTCCAGCAGACTTAGTGTTTCTGTTTTATTATTTAGATCATTGATCCATTTTGATTTTATTTTAGTGCATGTTGAGAGACAGGAATCTAGTTTTAGTTTGGGGCCTGTGGAAAGCCAGTTTTTACAGTAATATTTAGTAAAGAGTCTGTCTTTCTTCCAGTGAAGGTGTTTGGCACTCTTGGTCAAAGATAAGGTGGCTGGATGTGCTTGGAGTTGTTTCTGCATCTTCTAATCTGTTCCATTGATCCATGGTCTTTTTTTGTTTTTTCAGTATCATGCTGTTTTAATCAGAGTATCTTTGTAGTATAATTTCATGTTAGCCATTGTGATGCCCCTTGACTTCCCTTTGTTGGCCAGAATTGGTTTTTTGCATTCTAGGTCTCTTCTGGTTCCAAATGAATTTTAGGTATGTTTCCTCTAGTTCTTTGAGGCATGCTATTGGTATTGTGACTGGGATTACATTAAATCCCTATAAAAATTTTGTATAAAAATTGTAAAGTAATAAACCCTGGTGGGCTGTCAGGAATGGAGCAGCTTCCTGGTCACTTGCTGGTGAAATTTGCTGGCATGCTGCAGAATGCTCAATTTGGAGGAAGACAAAGAGCTAAGAGGCCTTATATCCCAAGTCTATCCTATTTCGCTTGAGTTTGGCACACTATTGCAGTCCATCATTATTTTGGGAGCCTCCCACAATGGCAGTTCCTGCTCCATGAGTCCCACCAGCAGCCCCATGGGCTGGTTCACTGTTTTACACTATCTATGTTTTATTTAACTTACAAGTCTCTTACATCAGATTGATTTTGGTCTTCCCTTTTTTCCAATTACCTATGTTTTTAGATGATTTTCTTTAAGTAGCTCCAAAATGGCTGTTCTATTCAGCCTTGTTGAATCACCCGCACAAACAAAGCTCTTGGGCCAGGGATTTAGCTCAGTGTTGCCACTACCTACCTCACAAATGCATGATCCTGAGTTTGATCCCCCAAAAAAGGAGGTCTTTAAAGAACAACACAATTTTCATATTTTTACATGAAACTTTAGAAAATTTTCCTGAATCTTTAAATAGGGATTTGAGTAATTGGGATTTTTGAATTTTTATTCATAACTAATAATTGCACATATTTATATAGAAGAGCATACTAGTTGTATTAATTGAGTGATTGTTAAATCAGGAGAATGAGCATGTCCACTATTTTAGATATTTCTTGTAGCTATTTTGAAATGGATCTTTCATAATTGTTACCTACAGTCATACTACTGTGCAAAACCACATCCAAAGCCATGATTTCCACCTAAATGCAACTGCAGAAACTGATCAACCCTCTCCACACCCATGCAACACTTCAGGTTTCCAGTTATGGGTAATCATTGTTCTAACATATAATTGAGTGAAAGCAACTATTCAAGATTCTACATTAAAACCAAATTGGTACTTATTTTTCTGGGGATTAAGCCAGAAACATTATGATTGGAAACTTCCACCATCATACAAAGGACTTCTAAGATTGTACTTTATAAAATCATGCATGTGCCATGACAAGTTTGAAGTTTTGCACTCAATAAAATCCTGCTTTACATTTATTACTATGTGTGCTGTCTTAACATTAATGTTGCAAAATACAAATAAGTAAAGATTTCACCTGATGTGTTCATCTTTATGTTCCATAGGCATGTGTGAATACCTCTACATTATGTAGAATAAAATTAGCCAGATGAGAAATAGAGAAAAAGGGTACAAGAACAACACCACCTTAAAAAGAAATAAATATCACTTTATAAAAAACTAAATGGTACAGCAAGCATAACGTGAAAGAAGTTATGTAATATCAATAATTTTATGTTCCCAAAATGGATTAATAAATAAACTTGCAAAGACCTACCTGCACATATGTAGAATAAAACATATTCCTTGAATTTTGCATCGTGTAGAACAATAGTTGTCAACATATGGTTTTTGTGCCACAGTGAGCTGTTTGTTTTCAATGAAAGCTCTAGAAGTTTTGCCATCACTGGCCTATCAAGGACCTAGTTTCTATTTCTTGAAGGAGTTGAGATTTATGCTTCTGCATACATGGATATTTAACATAGGCAAAGTATATATTTCAGGTTAGTTGGAAAATCATGAGAAGTTATATAAATCTGGCATAAATAATGATCTGTATGGAGGAAATTTGTTGATCCTATAAATCATATTTCTTGCAAGAAATGCATTAAACACATCCATATGAAATGAAATACAAGAAAAGTATTACAAAGTAGATATTAAACAACTCAGTATGAAAGCAAATGATAAAATTTAGTGGAACATCAAACCATAACATAAATTAGGAGTATGCACCTTACAGAAGACCTGAAAGTCAGAATTAGGGATATAGACCTATTCAATGAAAAAATTTAAAATTTTATAGCTAAAAGTATCTAAAATCTAAAACCCCAAAAATTGATAAAGAAAGACTGAACTGGAAACTTCCACTGAAATGCTGACAAATGTAGAAAAAAATGACATAATAGAAAGCAAATCAAAATGATGTTCCTAATCAGACATAAGAAATGCCTCATTTCATTCAATGATGTTCCAGAGGTAAATACCCATTTCTCTATTCCATTTATTTAATTCAATGAATTCTTGAACATATGCTGTATGGATAATGTAAAGTAATGAAAATACTTTAAGTCTATCAATCTCTGTTCTAATCTAGCTTAACAATCTACATAAGCTTTATATTGTCAGGATTTAGTGTTTCCTTCCCTCTTCAGCATGTTAAATAAACATGTCAACAAATTAGTCAAACACTCATGCAATCAACCTTAGTAATATCTCAACTCTGTGCTGGAATGGTGTGGCTCTTGGGTACCTTAGTTATAAATTCTTGTCTCTCAAGCACTCAGAAGCTTCTTGCAGCACATTTTGCACTTTAGTACCCACAGTACTTTTCTGGGTGAAAAGGGCTTTGTGGAAATCCAAATTCTTCCCTGGATATTTTACAATGCAACCAGAAGCTATATTGCCACCAAGAGGGTAAGATGTTTGGTATTATTCCCAAAGTCAGATGCAGGAATCCAAAGTAAACAACCACATCCTATCCAGACCAAGGCTGCACACTCCAAGTGGCTCAGGCAGGAAGATATTTTAAGCTCTGTATATCTTTTTGATAAGTACTTCTCTCTCTTTTCATTCCACACCTGAGAAGATAAATTCCTTAAGGGATGTTTCTCTTCAAAAAGAAATTTTCTCTTACTGATACTCAGATCCCCAAGACACCAAGTTAAATGTCGGATGAATCAGTTCTGATTACTTTTTTCCCAAGTATCTTCTGTTCGCCAATGGTCTAAACATCTAATACCTAGTCCTAAAGCTGGGCTACAGTTTTCTGTGAAGTTTGACACTGAGAGACTTCCTTATCAAGGACCTTGGATTCTCAGAGCCTTGATTTACTGTGGAAAAAACTGATATCTTCAGAAAATTTTCCATTTCCTTTTTAAAGATGTAATTTAACTGTGAACTCTTAATATACAACCATGAATACTGCAATCCTTAGCTTCTTTTTTTATTTTTTGGCACTGGGGATCAAACTTGGGTCCTTGCACTTGTGAGGCAGGCGGTGGAACCACTGAGGTAAATCCCCGGTCCAATCCTTAGCTTCTTGAGAGATTATTCAAAACAATAAAAGTACACCATTGTAATACAAATAAAGAGCTCTCACTGAATCATATACTTGCTGAACTTTTGGTAATTGAAAGAGACTTAGTAAGATTTTTATGCATATTAACCTTAGGTTTGCAATTTATAAGACATCGTTAATGTTTTTAAATTATATTATGTGTTATCTGCACTGTTACAAGCGGCATTCTACACTTATACAAATAGTGCTCAGAATGGTTAACAGATTTGCCCAACTAAGAGTTAGTATATAAATATATGAATTTTAAGGGCTTGAAACATTCAGTCTATAACAGAATGAACAGTCATGCAACCAGGCTGTGAAGGCAGGGAACGCAGCAGTTTCTCAGGAGCTATTTCCTGTGCATAGATGATTTGATAATACCATGATTTTGAGATGTCTGTTGGAAGCGCTGGTGCAACACATAGCTCAGGCTGGTGCATGACTGAGAACATGCAGTGTTGTGAAGGAGAATAGTGGCATAAATTGTACAAATGTATAAAATAGAACTTGGTGCTTGAAAACCAGATAAGGAATATCTTGAAAATGTCTAGGGAAGGACTCTTGAATATGATGAGAGCTATCTTAAAATTGAAGTATTAAGCTGCCATGTTTCAAAAGAGCTATATGGATAGAAGAAGCTGACAGCATAGAAGATATAATTGCTACCATGTCCCAGTGGATTTAGATTTTGCTACTGTTATCAGAAATTGGGAAGGAACAAGGGTACTTGTGTTCTTTGATTTAATTGTATGCTTATGATACATAAAAGGCTTTATTTGTTGTTGGACATAAACTTGGCCTTGATTGTTTTGTATCACTTTTCTTTTCTCTCTCTCCCTCTACCCATCTGTCCTCTGGACGAACAAGAGGAAAAACTAAGCAAATAATTGAATATGCACTGAAAATAATATAAGAACAAGATACAGTAAATATAACACTAAATATAAATGGTCTTAGCTCCTCACTTAGGAGGCACCAATTGATATATTGGATCAAATATTAAATCCTATTCTATGTTTCCTCCAAGATACAATCCTCAAATAAATGCACAAACTGAAAGGGAAAAGTTGAAAAATGAAATCTCTGCAGCACAGCTGAAAGAAAGGAGGAATATCTTTTCTAATTTCTGACATGAAATCCACTCCAAAATTATGACAAGAGACTAAGAAGGTCAATAATTATTTGTAAATGGAACCATTCACAAGGAAGACAAATCAATTGTAAATATAGATGCACTGAATGTTATCAAATTACATAAAATAAAAAAATACAAGATTTAACAAAGAGATATCAATACAATTGTAGTGAAGGACTTCAATATCTCATACAGACAAATAGGTCAACTTGATAAAAAATTAAAGAAATATCAGAGTTTAACTAGTGCTTTGAACAAATGGATTTCACAGCTATCTACGGATTGTGTCATTTCACTAAAGCAGAGCACACATGCTTCTAGGCAGCCCATAGAACTTTCTTCAAAATAGACCGTGTTTTAGGTCACAAATCAAATTGAAGTAAATGTACACTAACTGAAATGAATGAAAATATCTCTTAAATCCTGTCAGATCATAGTGGAAAGAAAATAGAAGTCAAAAGATAAAGAAACCACATAAATTACACAAGCACAGGGGGATTAAATTATATTCTCATAAATAATTAATGGATTAGAGAAGAAATTAAAGAAGACAATTTTAAAATCAAACAAAAATTGCAATACAAAATATCATAACCCAAAGTCTATTTTAATGTGTCTAAATTTAAAAACGGAAGATTGCCAAATATCCCAATGATGCATCTCAAGGTCATAGTAAAACCAAAACAGTACAATCTTAAATTGAAGAAGTAAAGAAATATCAGAGTGGAAATCAATAAAAATGAGACTTAAAGCAATAGAAAGGATCAGTCAAAGATTTGGTTTTATTCAAGAATGAATAAGATTGATAAACTGTTAGAGAAACTTATTAAAAATAATAACACAAGAATTTCCACTTTCACCCCACCACTTCAATATTAAATTCAAATAGTGTATTAACAAGAAGAAGATAAGCACATAAAGGATTTCCATAGGAAAGGAAAATGCAGATTATTTATATGCAGTTGACAGAATCCTTCACACAGAAGATCAAAAAAAAATCTCAATGAAAAGACTTATGCCTCTAAAAAGCAAATTCAACACAGTGGCAGGATAGAAATTCACTTCACAAAATAAATTATTATTTCTATTCATCAATAATGAACTTAGTGAAAAAGAAGTCAGTAAAACAAAACCCATCCTGATATTTCCAAAAGTAATACTCCCAGAAATCAACCTAAGCAAGGAAGTGAAAGACTTGTACAACAAAAATTTAACTACTATGAGGAATGATTAAAATGGACATTATAAAAAAATGTATTTTCTGTTTCTAAAGAGGGAGAATCTTATCATTAAATGGGTAATTTTACCAATAGAGATCTATAGATTTAATGCACCTCCTATTAAAATACCAAAATCATTTTTCATATAACTGAAAAAAGTAATTAAAGTGCATGAGACCACAAGAATATCCAGAGCAATGCTGAGCAAAAGGAGAAAGCTGAAAGAATTTCAACTCCAGGTTTCACATTAGACTACGAAGCTATTTTAACAAAAGAGCATGATAATGGTACAAAAATATGCACAGACCATTGTCATAAAATAGGATAAACAGAAACACCACCACATACTTACAGTTGTCTGATCTTTGCCAAAGGAATGAAAAACATATGCAGAGAAATGATCACTTTTACAAAAAATAAGGTGCAGGCCTGGGATTTAGCTCAGTGGTGCTGATGCCTCCCTTGCAAGTGCAAGGTCCCAAGTTTGACCCCTGGCATTAAAAAAGGGGGTAGAGAAAACTAGTTAACCACATGCAGAACAATCAAAGCAAACCTGTGTCTCTCACCCTGTGATAAAAGCAAATGAAAATGGATTTAAGAATTAGATAGTAAAAGAGAAGCACTAAATATTCTGGAGGATAAAGTAGGAAAATATTTTAAGAGATAGGCAAAGGGAAGGAAATCTTGAAGAGAATACTAATGGCATAAGAATTAACTTTAAGGATCAACAAATGTGATTGTATCAAAAAAACACATTCTGAACAGGAAAGGAAACAAAAGACAGGGTAAAAAATTTGCAGAATGCGAAAAGTTGCCTTTTACTCTTGGAGAGGGCTAATTCTTAGAATATATAAAGAAAACAAAAATATAAAAGAATATATAAAGAAAACTCAATAATGCATTCAATAAAAATGGGTAACAGTAATGCATAGACATTTCTAAAAAAGAGAGTAAATAACTAACAAGTACTAGAAAATACATTCAGAATTTCCCCTATTAGATAAGTGCAAGTGAAAATAACACTAAGATTGCATTTTACTCCAGAAAGAATGGTTAACATCAATACTTTTTTTAAAAAAAATCAATTACTAGTGAGGTTGGGGAGAAAAAGGAATTCTTCTACATTATTGATGGGAATATAAAATAGTATAAGTACTATGTAAAACAATATGGAGATTCCAGAAAAAAGTAACAATTGAAATTATAATTGACCCAGCCATACCTATTCTGAGTAATTTCCCAAGAGAGTTAAAGATATCAGTTTAGCAAATCATTCTTACCAATTTTTATAGCACTGCAATTCAGAATAACCAAACAATAGATGCAGTCTAGATACTCAACCATCCATGATTGGATAAAGAAAATGTGAAACATTTATGCAATAGGACATTATTCACCAAAACAATGATAAATTCAAGTCATTTTTAGGAAAATGATGGAATTGAAAGTCATTAAGTAAAATAAGGTAAATGAGTAATGTGAATTATTACCTGACTTTGTTTCATGTGAGAAACTTAAAACATAAATTTTTTTTTTAATTGCAGCATATGCAAAAACCAGGAAGATTGAATTCTTTTTTTCATTAAATTTATTGGTACAGTTACATTCATCATTGGGATCTTGTACCTTTACATGATGTATCTTGGTTGTTATTTTTCCCCATTCCCTGGACCTCCCTTCACACCCTCAACCCTTCCCTCTTTAAAAAGACTTTGATTCCATTTTTTTCCTTTTCTCATATTTTTATTTTCCCTTCTTTTCTTTCCCCTACCCTCCTACTTCCAATACTGCTTTAGAACTTTTATTCCTATTTCACATTATCAATTATACATTTCAATCCTCTACTCTGTATGTTCTCAAAAGAATTAAAAGAATCATACCACAGTGATATATGCTCAACCATGTTTATAGTGGCACAGTTTGTAATAGCTGAAACTTGGAAACAGATCAGTTGCCCATCAACTGGAGACTGGGTAAAGAAGGTGTGTTTTTTTTAAATGAAATGGAGTACTACTCATCCATAAAGAACAAGAAGCTAGAGACATTTATAACTAAATGGATGCACATTGAAGCCATACTCTTAAGTGAAATAAATAGGACACACATGTGTAAATACCAAATAGCTTCTCTGGTGGGATAGAGTTCTTGAGTATGGAGAAGGAAACCAGGGCAAGAGTGGGACAATGGATGGAACAAAGAGGAAAAAAGTCAAAATCAACAAAATTATATTCACTGAATATATCATTTGTCAAAATAAATGGAATAATCATGTATTGCAAACATATATCCATTAAGAAAGAGTTCACTCCAAACTCTCCTGGATTGTAAAATTTGTTTTGCAAAATCTCCTTTTGTGATAGGATTCCTCTCATAAGTAATTTGCTATTTTGTTAACAGCATTTAATGTTCTGACATTGATTTCTGCTTCTAGGATTTTGACTATGATATGCTGTGGAGAGGTTGTTTTCCAGACATATCTATTTGGAGATCTGAAAGCTTCTTGTACCTTATCTCTCTCATTCCCTAGATTTGGAAAAATTTTTGCCAAAGTCTGTATACGTATATTAATATATCAAGATATATTATATTTTAACTTTAGCTCCAATTCAAATAATTTTTAGGGTAGTTTTCTCTGAGTGATGTAGGATTTCTAAGGTCATTTTTGGTCATCTTTTGTTGTTTTTGAGTATGACTGAGTTGCTGACCTTCTACATCAAACTTGTCTTCCAGTGTTAATGTTCTATCTTCTGACCAAAGATATCTACTGCCAAATTTTCAACTGATTTTTTTATGTCCAGAATTTCTGATTGTTTCCATTTAATAAATATTATCACCAAAACTTTCGTGCATATTTTACACGTCTACCTTACTTCATTCAGATGTTGATTTATATCATGTTAGGCAAATTGATCTTATTATTGAAAGGATTATCTAGCTGTTTACTTTTAATGAACATCTGAGTAAATGCTTCACTGATTTGCTTATTTTTCCCTTCTTTGAATTGCTCGAACACCTTAAATACTGGTTTCAAAAATCTTTGTCTGGAGATTCGTTCATTTCACTACCTGTGAGATCACATTTTGTAGAGTTATTACATTTTAGGTATATTTTGTTGCCTTGTTTTCCCATGACTCTTATGCTTTTGTGTTTAGAGTTGTAGGTCATGGTAGAAAGTTCTGCTGATATTGTGAAGATGTCTTTACTATCTGTGTTCTGCCCTATGATGTGGCTTGACTTTGGGTTGATTTTGGTGTACAGACAACACTCAAGATGTTCAAAGTCCTAGGATCAGTCCCTATTGCTGAATTAAGAGACAATGTCTTTCTTTCATACCAGCACCAACACAACTAGCTATTTATCAACAGATAATTTAAAATTTGTTAAAAACTTTCACAATTTTTCACTAACCCAAGAATGAAACATAATAATGAAGAGTACATTGGGATATACAGAAAGATAGAAAAGAGGAAAGAAAAAGAACATAGTATTAAGAAAAACAGATAAAGCTGTAAAAAGATGTCAGAGAATGAAAGAAACAAGCATGCAAGTTTTCATTTTCATGCCTGGGATGGAAAAATAGTGGCAAGGTTTTGAGAAGTTATTTGTGGAGTTGGGAAGAAGAAAGAAGAGAAAAGAAAATATAATTGAAAAGTGAAACAAACATTAAGGAGATTAGATCAAGTTAATAAAGGGGTAGAATCTAATATTCAATCACCATAGATACAAACCTTGTTGAGGTTGAACCTGACAGGATAATGTAAGACTCTACCAAAAAGAAATACAATAAGTAACTTTATTCAGAGTTGCATATGCAAATACTCCCAACATATATATTCCAAGAGATTATGAAATGGGTAAATACATAGCAAATAATAAAACACATTATGCTGATAATACTGAATAGCAGAAAACAGAGTAGGTCAGAAAATGATTTGAGAGGCTGTGACAGAGGAAGATAAAGCCAGAGGAGGTGGGAGAGAATTTAAGTGGAAAATTATGGAAGATACTGTTTGGTTGAGTCAAATTTATGAGCTAACCAAAAATCTGATTTACCAAACCCTATTAAACAACCTTTGCCATAGGTGTTTCTAATGTCATGTAGTAAGGACACCTTAAAATTAAGAGAAAAAATTCACACTCACGTGACTTACTAGACACATGTAATCACATAGCGCTTACTAAAACCAAAACCAGGAGAACAAAAAGGAAGGAAATAATAAATTTACATTAATGTTTACATTCAAGCAATTGCTCCTACACCTTAGTTCAAATGTAGAGAAGCCTTGTAGTGCATGAACAGGGTTGAACTACATGGATCTGTGGTTGTTGCTTGACATTGGGGTAGCCAAACAGTCCTTGAAATATTTTCCCACAACCAACTCAGACTCTTTTGTACCTGAGAGAGAAGGGATTGGAGTGTTCAGAGGGTTACCAGAGAGTGCTTCTCACTCCCTCTGCAGGCAGAGCTCTGCCAGATTCAAGCTTGCTAGCCTGTGAGTGATGCTACCTGTGATTTGTCCTCTATCTTAGGATCATGTACTTCAAATAGCTCAAGATCATTTAGCACTGATGCAGCAGAACTCCTCGATTATTCCAGTCTTTCACGGTTCCCTACAGAAGCTTCCAATTTTCAGACACTTCACACCCGCAGAGTCCCCCATTGATGCCTTTGACTGCTGTTACACTGAAATTGCCACCTTGGGATTACTTTCCTGGCTGAGTTGCATCACCCAGGAATTGGTGTGAGGCTTCTCTCCTACTCTTTTGAATTTCCACTGTCACGGTCACATTTATATAAGCCCTACTCTATTAAGCTTCTTCCCTATCACATGATGGGAGTTTCATTTTGAAGTTATGAAAAATATTGAGGTTTTTCAATTCCTACCCTAAAGGAGTGAATGAAAATGGCTTTCTGCCCAAATTCTGTTTGAGTCTGCCAGCTACTCATTTTAGTGAGGCAAAACCATGAAGCATGTGTGATCCCTATGCTGTGTTGTTATCTGCTCCTCTTGAAATCTTGGAAAGAGAGGATGGGTCTCCCTGTTTAGATGGGTGCACTCAAACCTCCTGTTTGCACTATGTGTGTCCCAACATGAATCAGATCCACTGAATGAAAGAGAGTGTTGTCATTTTATTCCTAAGCAAGAGGGGGTGTTATCCACCCCATTTTAGCAGAAGCTCATTCAACACTGAGATAGTTTGTTTCAGTTAATTATCTTATCTTACTAATCATGAACCTGTCTGTATTTTGACTGGTTACCATCACTAGCAGGATATGATACCCAGATTCTTGGTGAATATCCTTACACAGCAATCTCCCATTGCTTTAATAATAATATCTGAGACCTTCTCATGACCCAAACCACTTCTAGTCCACCAACTTTCCCTATACACTTTAAGTTTTCTTTTGATATTTTTGATGAGTGTCTTCTTTAATTTGATGGTTATTAATTACATCGAATCTCTATTTTCCTTTGTGCATAAGGACATGTTACAACATTAATATTTGCAAACCATGAACATAGAAGATTTTTCTTATTTTTTTATCCTAATGAATATAGCTCATCATCACTGTAGAGTTCCCTCACCTCTTTTGTTAACTTCATTTCTAGATATTTTATGCAACTTTGGAAATGAAACTTTTCTTGGTTTCTTTTTTGATACTGCATTAATGTTGTACAGAAATATTATTGTTTGCTAAATATTGACTTAGTATTACAGCTTTGCTGACTTTCTTTAGCAGTCCTAATAATTTTGGGTCAAATCTTTTAGATATCATATTTATAAGGTCTTATACAATAGATAATGGCAAAATACAGTTTGAGGAGAGGAAAAATGATTGACACCAGTTTACAACAATTAATCTGTTATTATATAATTACTTTGAAGAGAGGAGTTTGTAGATTCAAAATGCAAAAATAATAAATGATTAAAGTGATAAATATTACCAATATCAACAATAATGAAAGTTGACAAAGGGGAACTTGAGAAGAGAGGATGTGGGGAAGGAGATTATAAAAGAATAATTTGTGCCCTCTCATTCCCAGACCCTGGAAGAAATGCAGCCTCCCCCTACCCAGGAAAGCTGTGTATCTGCATCCGTGCAGTAGCAGAACCTGAGGCCAGTAAGCCATTGCTATTATCTTGGGAAGATGGCACAGTATTGATCAGAAGAGGGAGGATTTTTGTTGTTGCAAACTGAAGCCCTCTGGGAAATCAAAGCCAGAGTGGACTGCAGCAATAGGTGAGTTGCTGTGACTATCACCTCATACTGAATTTGGACCTGCTATGAGGGAAGAGCTGCTTAAACCTGCAGTAGAACCTTGTAGAGTTCTAACCTGCAGGAGGTCAGGAAGTCCCATTCTGCCCTCAAAGCCAGAAAGCAGCAGGAATCTCACTGGACTACAACTGGTTTGCTGAGATTAATTGACTCAGCTCTGCACACTGCTGCCCACATTGTCTACCACAATAGCAAAATCAACCTCAAAGAGGATCTTTTTTTCTTTCTTTCTTTTCTTTCTTTCTCTTTCTTTCTTTCTTTCTTTTTCTTTTCTCTTTTCTCTTCATCTTCATTTCCATCCTTGCTTGTTCCTATTTTTGTCATATTTATTCTCTAATTTTCATGAATTATTAAATGAGTATAGAGTTTCTAGTTTTCCTATTGCTGTAATATAGTTCTATTCTTGTTTCAGTTCCTTCCTTCTCTCTTTTCCTCCTTTCTTCACCAGATTCACAAGGTTTGTGTGATCATTCTGTGTCCTCTAGCCTTCTAACCTTCCCACCTATCTCTCTATACCCCCCAACTCCTTCTAAATCTTCTTCCCAGAGGATAAAGCTGCTAGTTTGAAAGTCTTACTAACTATAAACATATTTCTTGTTGGCCGTTAATTTTTATATATAACCACAAGTCTAGTTTATGCAGGTGAAGGTGTCAGAATAATAGCTACCAAAATTTGTCATTTTCTAAGCTGTGTTTGATGCTATTGTTGATGCTGATTGTATTATCTTTGCCAAGAATATGTGATTGCTCTAGTTAGTTTTCTTTACTGGTATACCATAACTGAGATTGGTTAAAGGCCATTAGAGATGCAAAAACCCAAAGGCCAACTATAAGGAGACAACTCAAGAAGTAGTCATTTCCTAAGGTCTTTAAATACTAGCAATAAATATATTTGCAATAAGCAATATACAAGCAGCAAATTAAATAAAAAACTTAATAACCAAAAAAATAGAAATGAGAAGACAAGTAAACAAGATGCAAACCCAGACTTCTAGTTCACCAAGTATAAATCCAGGGGGTGAAACAGTACAATTTGAAACTCAAACACTCTGACTCCCTCAACTGGCAATGAAAGAGGATATAGAAAAAATGAAATCAGAAATAACTTCTCATATAGCACAGGAGACAAGGACCACAGTGAAAAACATGATTAATAACATTAGATAGGGCTGGGATTTACCTCAGTGGTGCTGTGCCTGCCTCTCAAGCACAAGGTTCAGAGTTCAAGTCCCAGTACAAAAAACCCACAAAACCTCCAGAGAGCAGATAGAAATAGAAAAATAGAGGAGCTCAGGAACTTGATGGAATCCCAGCATAGGAAAGAAAAGCAATCCATAAAACAGATTCAAAAAGATATCCAGGAGATTAAAAACTCCACTGCAAATTTATGCAGCAAAATGACCCAATGTGAACATGGAATATTAGATATAGTACACAGGATGGAATCTAGTGACCAGGAAAGGAAAGATTTCTTAAACACAGGAAGGGACCATGAGAAATCAATCCAGCAGCTGCTAGATGATACAAAGAAGAATAATATAAGATGGAATAGAGTCAATGAAGAAACAGGAGATAGGGCAAATGCCATGAAAAAATACTGTTCAAAAAGGTAATGGAAGAGAACTTCCCAAGAAAGAGAATATAATTTGAAATTGATATGTGAGGCATGTAGGACAACAATTAGCTTTGATCAAAGAAATTTATACCTGGGCATATAATAGTCAAGATTCCAGAAACCAAGCAGAAGAACAAAATACTAGAAGCAGTTACAGAAAAGAAAAAAAAAATCACATAAAGGAAACTCCATCAAAATCAAAGTAGATTCCTCAGAACAAACCCTCAAGTCAAAAAGAGGCTGGAGTGAAGTATTTCAAGCCCTAAAAGTAAACAAATCTCCAAATCCGATTGATGTACCCTTCAAAACTATCTTTCAAAATGAATAGAAATAAGATATTTTAACAAAAAAGAACACCTGAAGAACTTCATGAATACCAAACCAGCATTCCAATATATCCCTCTTATAGGTGAGGATATTGATGTTCTAATAGAAAACATGTACACACACAAACACACAACACAAAGCAAAATAGTAAAAAACAAACTTTCTCAAACTTACAGAGGGACTAAGCAGAAAAAGAGGTGTTCAAGCTTAAAACTATAATCTGTGCTCATATTTTTATGTAATAGACTGCATAGCATTTCATGGATTCTCATGTGGTGTGTGCCACTGTGGTGGATTTTACTGCTGATTAATGATATTTCTGGTTATCCTCACTTACTGAACACACAAGCAGATTGAATTTTCTTTTACTTTGAAGTTGTGCATGAAAAATATTTTCATCTGTCCAATGAAATACTAGTGAAAATGATGTGTCACTTTTAAGCCAATGCATTTAATAGCTGTCACAATATTTTTAATATTCATTCTTCCCCAAATTAAAAAATCTTCTGCATAGCAGAGAAAGAACAAAGCAAAGAGACAGTTTACAGTATGGCAGAAAAGCTCCACCTACTATCCTTTGCATAGGGGCCAAATATCAGCAACATATGAAGAACTAAAAAGAACCCCAAACAAATAGCTGAATCAATCAATAAATAAGCAAGTTAACTAACTGACCCTTCTCAAGAGAAGAAGTACAAATGTTCAATAAGTATGATACACATGTTCAATTTCTTTGGCTATCAGGAAATGCAAATAAAACTACAGTTAGATTACATCTCACTCCAGCCAGAATGGCTGTCACTAAAAATACAAGAAACAAATGCTCGTAAAGATGTGAGGATAAATGGAATCTTCCACATGGTTGGTGGGAATGTACATGTGTATAGGCACTATGGAAAATAATATGTAGTTTTCTGAAGGAAAAAAACTAAAAATAGAGATACTAGTTAATCTATCTGTACCACTTCTCAGTATATCTCAGAATAAAATTAGCATACTACAGACCTATCTGGATATCCATAGACCAGGAGTCCTTGTTCACAATAACTAAGCTATGGGATTAGCCTAGATGTCCATCAATTGATGAATAAAGAAAGAAAAAGTGTGTAGATACACACAGTGGAATATTATTCAGCCATAAAGAAGAATAGAATCACGTTATTTCCAAGAAAATGAATGGAACTGGAGATTATCATGTTAAGAAAAATGAACCAGGCTCAAAATCTCAAATGAATTTTCTTTCATATGTCACAAACAATAATTTTTTAAAATCACATAAAGTGAAGACAGGAAAATAGATAAGGGCTATTAGAGGATAAGAACAAAACAATGTTAGGGGCGAGAAGAGGATTAAAGTATATTACATGTATATACAGATGTGACAAAATAAAATCCATTAATCTGTATAACTAATATTCATTAATAAAAACACAATTTTTCAATGTATATGGCATTATGCAGAAATAATATATATAATTAATTTTATTGATACATGTAAGGTATACAATATAATGACATTCATACTTGGAAATTTGCACCTTTATATAATCCATCTTGGTTCTTATATTTTTCCCATTCCCCTGCCCTCCCTTCTACCCCTCCACCCTTCCCTTTCTACAAAGATGTGTTTCCATTTTTTATTTTTCTGATATTAATTCCATTCCCACTCCCCTTCCATTTTGCATCTGTTCTTCCTATATCACATTATCTATAATACCTTTTAGTCCTTATTTACACCTTAAGTTTCTCACATTAGAGAAACATGTGCATCCTAATTATTTCACTTAAGATAATTGCCTCAATGTGCATCTTTTTAGCTATAAATGCCTCTAGTTTCTCATTCTTTATGGCTGAGTAACATTCCATTTTATAAAAAACCCCTCATTTTCTTTATCAAGTCTCCAGTTGATGGGCAAATGGGTTGCTTCCAAGTTTTAACTATCATGAAATGTGTGTCTCTATGAACATGGATGCACATATATCACTGTGGTGTGATTCCTTTAATTATTTGGGGAAGATACGAGGCAGGGGAATAAGTGGGACAGATGAGACTTCCAATCCTACTTCTTTGAAGTATCTCCATAAAGATTTCTACAGTGGTTTCACCAGGCTACACTCCCACCAGCAGTGGAGCAGAGTTCCTTTTTCATGACAGCCTGTCCAATACTTTTTATTGGTTGATTTCATGATAGCAGCCATTCTTACTGGTGTGAGGTGGAATCATAGTGTTGTTTTGTTCTCCATCTCTTGAATGACCAGTGATATTGAACATTTTTTCATATGTCTATTTGCTGCTTTTATTTCTTTATCTGAGAAATGTCTATTTATTTCAGGTGGCCATTTTTGGATTGGGTCTTTGAATTTGAGAGGTCTGATTTCTTGATGTTCTTTATAAATTCTAGATAGTAGACCTTTGTCTCAGGGACAGCTGATGAAATTTTTTTCCCAAATTGTGGGTTGTATCTTCATAATGTTGGTGGTTTTTCTTGCTATGTAGGAGATTTTTAGTAAGAAGAGATCCCACTTATTGATTGCTTGTGCTAGCTCTCGGGCAACTGAAATTTTGTTCAAAAAATCTTTTCCTACAGCAATGTTTGCAAGAGTTCTATCTAAACTCTGTTCCAGCTGGTTCAGAGTTTCTGCTTTAATGTTTATATCTTGAATCCATTTCAATTTTAGTATAGAGTCACGTGAAACAGGCCGAATCAGCCAGCTGCAGACAGGCAGATCTGCGCACAACCTACTGAGGGCCTGAGTCACGCGGAACTTGCCGAATCAGCCCACGCCCCAGCAACAATCCACGGGAACTCCCCCGCTCCTCTGTACAACCACCTGGTTCCACACTACAAAGACACAGAGGACACAGGTCCACCAGACCACTGTACTGAGTTCAGCTGCTCCTGGCCCAGAGGTAGGGGGCTCTGAGCCACAGTCCCACTGCTCCTGGACCAGAGGAATGGTCTTCCTGACTACCATCCCTCCTGCTGCTCCCAGCCCACAGGAAAGGGCTTTTGGGTCACCATCCATAGTGCTGCTCCCGGCCCCTGTCTCACTTCTCCCAGGTCAGAGGAGGTAATCTGTGCAGGAGCCAACAGCCCCCCCGAGTCGAAATGAGAAAACACATAAATAAGTCTCAAAACCAGACTTCCAGATCACCTACAGCAACCCCAAAGGGAAATGAGATGGAACACTGATACTCAACCACCTGGACCCAATGAACTGGCAACAAAAGGAGATCTGGAAAAAATGAAATCAGGAATAATTTCTCAGATAACAGGAGAAATTGTGCCTCTAGTGCAAGACATGATTAATAAATCTAGAGAGGAGCTCAGGAACATGATGGAATCCCAACATAAGAAACAAATGGAATCCATAAAACAGATGCAAATAGATTTCCAGGACATGAAAAACTCCACTGAAAGCCTACACAGTAGAATGAGCCAATGTGAGGGCAGAATTTCAGATATAGAAGATAAGATTGCAATTAGTGACCAGGAAAAGAAAAATTGCTTCAAAACTATATGGGAAAATGAGAAATCAACCCAGTAGCTGCTAGATGATGCAAAGAAGAATAACATAAGACTGATTGGAGTCAATGAAGAAACAGGAGACAGTGAAGATGACAAAAAATCTCTTCAGAAGAAATAATGGCAGAAAACCTCCCAAGCAGGGGAAAAGAGATTGACATACAGATAAGTGAGGCATATTGGACTCCAAATAGCCTTGATCAAAAAAAATCTACACATAGGCGTATAAATGTTAAGATTCCAGAAACACAACAGATGAACAAAGTTCTACAAGCAGTTAGAGAAAAGAAACAAATCACATACAAAGGAAAGCCCATCAGAATCACAGCAGACTTCTCAACACAAACCATCAAGGCAAGAAGAGCTTGGAGTGACATATTCCAAGCCCTAAAAGAAAACAGCCTCCAACCCAGATTGATGTACCCTGCAAAACTATCTTTCAAAATGGATGGAGAAATAAGATACTTTCATGACAAAGAGCACCTTAGGAACTTCGTGAATACCAAACCAGCACTCCAAAGAATTTTACACAATAGCCTAGGAACAGACATTGAGGATCACAACCCCAGGAAGCAAAGCAGAATGAACCCATCTGGCATGACAAGAAATTAAATGTAAACGGGGAGAACGCAAGAAAAAGAAAAAGTCATGGCAATGACAAGTCAATACGTTTCAGTTATAACCATCAACATTAATGGTCTCAATTCACCAATCAAAAGAAATAGACTGGCAGAATGGGTCAAGAAGCAAAATCCAACAATATGCTGCATACAAGAAAGACACTTAATTCAAAAGGAAACTCATAGACTGAAAGTTAAAGGGTGGAAAACAATACTGCATGTGGCAGGAACCTGACAAAAAGCAGGAGTAGCTAACCTCTTTGCAGATCAAGTAGATTTCAAACCAACACTGATTAAAAGAGATTAAGAAGGTCACTACATCCTTGCAAAGGGAAGAATCCAAGAGGAAGAGATGACAATCATAAATATCTATGCACCAAACACTAGTTTGCCCAACTATATAAAACAAATACTAACGGACATGAAAAGCCATATATGCACTAATACAATTGTAGTGAGGGAGCTCAAGATGCCACTGTCACAAATAGATAGATCAGCTAGACAAAAATAAGTAATGAAATACTAGAACATAATCGAACTCTTGAACAAATGAACTTAACACGTTTACAGTCTTCCAACTCACAAAATCAGAATACACATTCTTCTCAGCTGCACATGGGTCATTCTCAAAAATAGACCACATACTCACACATAGAAAATGTTTAAGTAAGTGCAAAGGAATTAAAGTTATCCCCTGTATATTGTCAGACCATAGTGCGATGAAATTGGAGATCCATAGCAAAAGAAACTCAAAAAATTTCATAAGCACACGGAAATTGAACAACAGGCTTCTGAATAACCAATGGGTCACAAAGGAAATTAAAGAAGAAATCGGACAGTTCCTTCAATTAAATGACAATGACAATACAGCATATTGGAATCTGTGGGACATAATGAAAGCAGTCTTACGAGGGAAATTCATAGCTGTGAATAAGCATATTAGAAAAACAGAACGAACCTCAAGCTTCTAGAAAAAGAAGAGCAGGACAACCCCAAAGCTCATACTAGGGAGGAAATTATAAAGATAAGAGGAGAAATCAATGCAATGGAGACTAAGAGAATGATACAAAAAATCAATGAAGCCAAGAGTTGGTTCTTCGAAAGGATGAACAAAATTGACAAACCTTTAGACAACCTTGTCAGAAAAAGGAAAGAAAAGGCCCAAATCCATGCAATTAGGAATGAAAAGGGTGAAATTACAACAGACCCAGCAGAATTCCAGAGGATCATCGATATCTATTTCCAGAACCTATACACCAATAAGATGGACAACACAGAAGAAATGGACAGATTCCTAGATACATATGAATTACCAAAGTTGAACGAAGAAGACCTAAAAATTCTGAACAAACCAATATCAACTAATGAAATTGAAAATGTAATTAAAAACTTATCAACTAAGAAAATCCTGGGCCCTGATGGCTTCACTGCTGAATTCTACAAGACATTTAGAGAGGAACTGCTGCCACTACTGTTTAAACTCTCCAATGAAATTGAAAGGGAAAAAATACTCTCAAATTCATTCCTGGAAGCAAGCATCACCTTGATCCCCAAAGCAGAGAAAGGCCCAACAGAAAAGGAGAACTATAGGCCAATCTCACTAATGAACATAGATGCAAAAATTCTTAATATGATAATGGCAAACAGAATGCAGAAGATCATCAAGAAGATCATAGACCCTGATCAAGTGGGATTCATCCCAGGGATGCAGGGATGGTTCAATATACGCAAATCAATCAATGAAATACACTATATCAATAGAGCCAAGAACAAAAACCATATGATTATCTCCATAGATGCAGAAAGAGCATTTGACAAAATCCAACATGCATTTATGAAAAAAACCCTACAAATTTGAAAGAGATGGTCTCTACCTCAAACTGATAGAAACCATCTATGAAAAACCAACAGCCAATATCATACTAAATGGTCAAAAACTGAAATCCTTCACACTAAAATCAGGAACAGGACAAGGATGTCCAACTCTCCCCACTCTTGTTCAATATAGTTATGGAAACATTAGCCACAGCAATTAGACAAGAGAAAGAAATAAAAGGAATAAAAATAGGAAATGAAGAAGTCAAATTGTCATTATTTGCAGATGACATGATACTCTATATAGAAGACCCCAAGAACTCCACCAAAAGTCTTCTAGACTTAATAACCAAATTCAGTCAAGTAACTGGTTACAAGTCAACACACAAAAATCAATAGCTTTCCTCTACACAAATGACCAACACACTGAGAGATAAATAGGGCAAATTATTCCTTTCACAATAGCATCCAAAAAACTGAAATACCTAGGAATCATCCTAACCAAAGAAATCAAAGACCTCTTCTCTGAAAACTATGGGACTCTGAAAAGAGAGATTGAAAATGATATCAGAAAATGGACAGACATCCCCTGCTCCTGGGTAGGAAGGATTAATATAGTGAAAATGGCCATACTTCCACAACTGCTATATAGATTTAATGCAATGCCAATTGAAATTCCAACAATATATTGCATAGAACTAGAGAAAACAATTCAAAAATTCAACCACCAGAAGAGACCGAGAATAGCAAAAGCAATTCTAGGCAACAGAGACATGGCAGGGGGTATCACAATGCCCAACCTGCAACTGTACTACAAAGCTACTGCAATAAAAACAGCATGGTACTGGCAAAGAAACAGACCTGAGGATGAGTGAAACAGATTAGAAGATGCAAAAACAACACCAGACACACTCAGCCACCTCATCTTTGATAAAGGAGCCAAACACCCTCACTGGAGGAAAGATATCCTCTTTAATAAATGGTGCTGGAAAAATTGGGCTTCAACTTTCCAATGATTAAAGCTAGACCGATGTCTCTCACCATGCACTAAACTAAAATCAAAATGGATTAAAGATCTAAATATTAAAATAGAAACTCTGAACCAGTTGGAACAGAGGTTACATAGAACCTTGAAGACTTTGGTGTAGGAAAAGATTTTATGGACAAAACCTCAGTTGGCCATGAACTAGCACAAACAATCAACAAATGGGATCTCTTCTTATTAAAAAGCTTCTGCACAGCAAGAGAAACCACTAGCAGTGTGAAGAGACAACCCACAATGTGGGAAAAAATCTTCACCTGCTCTTCCTCAGACAAACTCTACTATCTCGAATCTATAAAGAACTTTAAAAGATCAGACCTCCCAAATTTAAAGACCCAATCCGAAAATGGGCATCTGAAATGAACAGACATTTCTCAGACAAAGAGGGAGAAATAGCAAATAAATACATGAGAAAATGTTCAACATCACTGGTCATTCGAGAGATGCAAATTAAAACAATGCTGTGATTCCACCTCAATCCAGAAAGAACGGCTGCTATCATGAAATCAACCAATAACAAATGCTGGCAGGGCTGTGGAGAAAGAGGAACCCTGCTCCACTGCTGGTGGGAGTGTAGACTGGTTCAACCACTGTGGAAATCAGTATAGAAATAACTCAAAGAACTAGGACTGGAAGTCCCATTTGACCCCACTATTCCACTCCTGGGAATCTTTCCCAAAGAATTCAAAGAATCATACCACAGTGATATACATGCACCCATATTCATATCAGAACATTTTATGATAGCTAAAACTTGGAAACAGCCCAAATGTCCATCAACTGGAGACTGGATAAAGAAAATGTGGGTTTTTAAAAAATAAAATGGAGTACTACTCAGCCATAAAAAATGAGAAATTAGAGACATTTATATCTAAGTAGATGCACATTGAGGTGATACGCTTTAAGTGAAATAAATAGGACACACATGTATAAATACCAAATAGTTTCTCTGGTGTGAGAAACTGAAAGTGTAAATAAGGACTAAATGTATAATAGGTAATGTGAAATAGGAAGAAAAGGGGCCAAGGGGAAGGAAGTGGAAGGGATAGGGGAAAGGATAGAAGGGAATGGGATTAATATGAGAAAATGGAAAAATAGGAACAAAATCTTTGTAAATAGGGAGGAATGGAGGGGTTGAAGGGAGGGCTGGGCAAGGGTGAAAAATAAGAACCAAGAGAGATTATGTAAAGGTACAAATTTCCAATGATGAATGTCATTATATTGTATACCTAAAATGTACCAATGATTAGAATGTACAAGCGATAATGTAAAATAGGAAGAAAAGGTCCAAAGGGGTGGGGTAGTGGGAGGGGCAGGGGAAAGGAAAGAAGGGAAAGGAAAAATGATGAGAAATGGACAAAATGGAAATAAAATCATTGTAAATAGGGAAGGGTGGAGGGGGTGAAGGGAGGGCTAGGAATGGGGAAAAAATAAGAACCAAGATGCATTATGTAAATGTACAATTCCCAATGAGAAATGTAATTGTGTTGAATACCTACAATGTACCAATAAAAGAATTTACCAAAAAAAAATTTAGTTTAGTGCATGGTGAGATATATAGGTCTAGTTTTGGTCGTTGGCAAGTTGAAACCCAATTTCTCCAGCACCATTTATTAAAGAGGCTATCTTTCCTCCAGTGATGGTGTTTGGTTCCTTTGTCAGAGATGAGATGGCTGAGTGTGTCTGGAGCTGTTTGTGCATCTTCTAATCTGTTCCACTGGTGCTCAGGTCTGTTTCTTTGCTGGTCCCATGCTGTGTTTTCTTTCTTTTTTTTTTTTTTTTTTTTTTGCAGTAGCTTTATAGTATAATTTCAAGTTGGGTATTTTGAAACCCCCAACCTTGGCTTTTGACCTAGGATTGTGTTTGCTATTCTAGGTCTCTTCTTATTCCAAATGAATTTCTGGATTTTTTTATCCAGATTTGAGAAGTATGCTGCTGGGATTTCAAATGGGATTGCACTAAATCTATATAGCAGTTTTGGAAGTGTGGCGATTTTCACTATGTTGATTTTTCCTTCCCAGGAGCAAGGGATGTATTTCCATTTTCTGATATCCTCTTCAGTCTATTTTTTCTTAGTGCTATCTTTTTCTCAGTAGAGGTCTTTGACTTTTTTGTAAGGTTGATTCCTATGTATTTGAATTTTTTGGATGTGTTTGTCCAAGGAATTGATTGTCCCATTTTTCTCTCAGTGAATCTGTTTTGCTTGTACAGAAAAGCTATTGATTTTAGTGTATTGACCTTCTATCCACCTTCTACATAGAGTATCATGTCATCTGCAAATAATGATAATTTTATTTCTTCATTTCCTCTCTTTTTTCCTTTTATTTCTTTATCTTGTCTTATCGTTGAAGCTAATATTTCCAAAAGTATATTGAGCAAGAGTGGTGATAGTGGACATCCTTGTCTTGTTCCTGATTTTAGTGTGAAAGATTTCAATTTTTGACCATTTAGTATGATATTGGCCGTTCGTTTTTCATAAATGGTTTTTATCAAATTGTAGTAGAGACCATCTATTACAATTTTTGGAGTGTTTTTTTCATAAATTCATGTTGGATTTTGCCAAATGCTTTCTTTCGCATCTATTGAGATGTTTATATGGCTTTTGCCATTGGCTTTATTGATATAGGGTATTAAATTGATTGATCGTCATATGTCGAACCATCCCTGCATACATGGATGAATCCCACTTGGCCAGGGTGTACGATCTTCTTGATGATCTTCTGCATTGTATTTGCCAGTATCTTATTATGGATTTTTGCATCTATGTTCATTAGTGAAATCGGCCTACAGTTGTCTTTTTCAGTTGGGTCTTTCTCTTCTTTGGGGATCAAGGTGATGCTTGCTTCCAGGAATGAATTTGGGAGTATTTCTTGCCTTTCAATTTCATTGAATTTAAACAGTAGTGGCAGTAGTTCCTCTCTAAATGTCTTGTAGAATTCAGCAGTGAAGCCATCAGGACCCAGGCTTTTCTTAGTTGGTAAGTTTTTATTTATGTTTTTAATTTCATTGATTGATATTGTGTCGATTAGAATTTTAGGCCATCTTCATTCAAATTTCATAATTTACACCTTTCTAGGAATCTGTCCATTTCTTCTGCATTTTCCATCATTTTGGCATATAGGTTCTCAAAGTATGTATTGATATTCCTCTGGGTTCTGCTGGGCCAGTTGTAATTTCACTCTTTTCGTTCCTAATTGCATGGATTTGGGCCTTTTCTTTCCTTTTTTTGATGAGGTTGGCTGAGGGTTTGTCAATTTTGTTTATTCTTTTGAAGAACCAATTCTTGGCTTCATTGATTTTTTTTGTATTGTTCACTTAGTCTCCATTGCATTGATATCTTCCCTGATCTTTATAATTTCCTCCCTTGTATGAGTTTTGGGTTTGTCCTTCTCTTCTTCTTTTTCTAGAAGCTTGAGGTTCAGCATCAGCTTGTGTAATTGACATCACTCTGTTTTGCTTATGTGATTATTCACTGATATGTATTTTCCTCGAAAGACTGCTTTCATTGTGTCACTTAGATTCCAATATCTTGTATCATCATTGTCATTTAGTTGTAGGAATTATCAGACTTCATCTTTAATTTCCTCTGTGACCCATTGATTTTTCAGAAGTGTGTTGTTCCCTTTCTATGTTTTTATGAAATTATTGTGCTTTCTTTTGCTGTTGATCTCCAATTTCATCTCACTATGGTCTGATAGTATACAGGGGATAACTTCAATTCCTTTGCACTTACTTAAACATGTTCTATGTGTGAGTATGTGGTCTATTTTGGTGAATGACCCATGTGCAGCTGAGAAGAATGTGTATTCTGATTTTGTGGGGTGGAAGACTCTGTAAACATCTGTTAAGTTTATTTGTTGCAGAGTTTGATTGAGTTCTAGTATTTCATTGTTTTTTGTCTAGTTGATCTATCTATTTGTGACAGTGGAATAATGAGATCACCCACTACTACTGTATTAGTGCTTATATGATTTTTCATGTCCGTTAGTATTTGTTTTACATTGTTGGGCACACTATTGTTTTACAGATAGATATTATGATTGTCATCTCATTCTACTGTATTGTTCCCTTTACAAGGATGTAGTGTGCTTCTTTGTCTCCCTTAATCAGTGTTGGTTTGAAATCCACTTGATCTGGAAAAAGTATAGCTGCTCCTATTTTTTCTTGGTTTCCTGTCACATAGAGTATTGATTTCCACCCTTTATCTTTCAATGTATGGGATAATTTTTGAATTAAGTGTGTTTCTTGTATGCAGCATATTGTTTGATCTTGCTTCTTGACCCATTCTGCAAGTCTATTTCTTTTGATTGGTGAATTAAGACCATTAACATTGATGGTTATGACAGGTATGTATTGACTTATCCTCATCATGACTTTTTCTTTTTGTTGAATAGTCCCCCTTTGCTTTTAATTTCTTGTCATTCTGCAGGGCTTCTTGGGGTTGTGATTCATATTGTCTTTTCCGACGATATTGTTTAAAAGTTTTTGGAGTGTTGGTTTGGTATTCATGAAATTCCTAAAGTGGTCTTTGTCATGAAAGTATTTTATTTTTCCATTAATTTGGAATCCTTTTGCAGGGTACATCAATCTGGGTTGGAGATAGTTTTTCCTTTAGGGCTTGAAATACATCACTCCAAGTTCTTATTGCTTTGCATGTTTGTATTGAGAAGTCTACTGTGATTCTAGTGGGCTTTCCTTTGTATGTGATTTGTTTCTTTTCTCTAACTGCTTTTAGGATTTTCTTCTCCTGTTGGCTTTCTTGAATCTTAACTATTATATGCCTACATGTAGATTTTTTTGATCAAAGCTAGTTGGAGTCCTATATGTCTCACATATCTGTATTTCAAGTTCTTTTCTCATGTTTGGGAAGTTTTCTGCCATTATTTCTGTGAGCAGTTTTTTTTTTCTATGTTGTCTACTCTCTCTCCTGTTTCTTTTTTGACTCCAATCTGTCTGATGTTATTCTTCTTTGTATTGTCTATCAGCTGCTGGATTGATTTCTCATGGTATTTACTATTTTTAAGAATTTTTTTCCTGCTCACTAATTGTCATCCTATCATCTATATTTTCTGGAATTCTGTCCTCACATTTCCTCATTCTGGTCTATAAACTTTCAAAGGAGTTTTTAATCTCAAGATATCTGTTTGCATCTGTGTCATGGATTCACTTTGTTTCCTATGTTAGGATTCCATCATGTTCCTCAGCTCCTCTATTTCTTTATATGTCTTCTCTAGATTTATTAATCATGTCATGTACTATGAGCACAAACTCTGCTGTTATCTGAGAAATTATTTCTGATTTGATTTTTCCAGGTCTTCTTTAATGGCCACTTCAGTGAATCCAGGTCATTGAGTACCAGACTGTTCCATCTCTTTGCCCTTTGTTGATCTGGAAATCTTGTTCTGAGACTTATTTGTGTGTCTTCTCATTTCAGCAGATGCAGGCTGCTGCCTCACATTTGGTCATCCAGTGCTTTTGAACTCTCAACAAGCCACTGAGCAGCCTTTACTCTACTGCTTACCAGTACACCAATTCCTGGATTAAGAGTGCTGGTCTTCTTTGTCCCTGAGCTGACCTGTTGTCTAGGTTGGCTTCTGGCTGGGGCCTCTATGCGGCTGTTTTGCACACTTGGGATGGCATGCAGGTGTGCTTCTCACTGGGGCCTCTATGTAGTTGTTGTCTGGGAGGGCCTTTGGCTGAGGACTGTGCACTCCATTTCCTTTTGTCCGCACAGGCTTTGGCTAGGGTCTCCACGCACTTATCAGTGGTATTGGGGTGAGCCTCTAGGTATGGCTTGTGTGCCTGGGTCGCTCTTTTTCCAGGTGGGTCAGTGGCTGTGGCCAGTTTTATGGCAGGCCTCTGGCTGAAGCTTGTGCACTTTTGCAGCTCTTTTCTGGGTTGGAATTTGGCTTGGGTGGGTGTTCAGGAGCCTCTGGGTTGGGAGTGAACCCCTGGCTGTGGTCCCCCTGCAGCTGCTCAGGTCTGAGCCTCACAGCTACTTCTCAGGATATGTGCACAGTTACCTCTGGAATGACCAGCCTCTGGGTCTCCCCCTTTCTTTGTCTCCCTTTTTGTTCCCTTCCTTTTCCCTAAGAGCCCCCTTAGCTTTCATGTTTCTCTGTCTCTCTGTCTCTCTATCTCTCCTCTCTCCTCTCTCTCTCCCCTTCTCATCTATCTCCTGTCTCTTATTATTACTGCAGTAGTGGGATGAAACTCAGGGATGGATGGATGCTATACAGTTCTAGCAATAATGTTCCCCTGCAAACCATACTCAATTTCTGTGTCTAACTATCATTTCTGTTATTTTCCTAAAATTTGTCATCGTCAGTTCCTTATGGGAAAAGAAATATCTTCTCTGCTCCATGTTTTTATCCAGTGAGCTGAACAAAATTTCTTGAAAAATTGTTCTGTGAATGGATGAATCTGCAGTTTTGCATATACAAACACATAGAGAATAAAAAACAATTTAATAAATGAAGCATTAGTCTTGATGGAAAAATTTCATCTTATCTTACTGATCACCTATTTTCAATAGTTGCTGTTCCATAATATTCAATATGAGGCAGGAAATAATCTTGTTATTATTTACTTTAGTGCTTCAGATGGCCTTGTTCATGCTAGGCAAACAGTCTACCACTGAGCTATTCTCCAAGCCCATAAAACAATCTTTATAATGGAGGTTTCTCCTATAGTAAGCATGTCCTTTAAGCCTCTCTATATGGACTTGGAGGATTGGTGAATTTGCTGGTGCTAATACACTGTGAGTAGGCAGCATTGAAATGTAAAGGTGTTTTCTTAACCAGAATCAAGAAGCCAGGGTTAAAGTATAGGTCAGTGGAAGAGCACTTATTTAACATTCATGTGGCCCTGTGTTGGATCCTTAGCAACACACACACACACACACACACACACACACACACACACACACACACTTCTAATCACTTCCATGTGATTTTATTCTCAGGAGATTTGCAATCCTGTGCTCTATACAACTTTTTAAAAATAGGAATGCATTATTTTTAATATCACTCTTTCTCTTTGAACCACAAGATAATAGATTTTCTGATGTCTTTGAATTTAGTTTTTCATAAACAGTTTTATTGACATATAATTCTCTTGTCACACAAATCATCCATCAGAAGTGCACAATTCAATAGTTTTCAGTGTATTCATAGACATTTGCAGTCCTCATGGCAATCTCAGAACATATCTGTCGACTCACAAAAAAAATCTTTGTACTCTTCAGTTATTGCCCATCCTTAAAAAATAAAAGAAATAAAATAAAATAAAAATTTTAAAATAAAGAACAAGAGAAAACAACATTTTTATCTTATTGCTCATTTAAATACATACATACATATATATATATATATCATATATCTCTATTTTAAAAGTATTACAACTATAGGGATAAATTATAATTAGTTCACTATCTACCATGACATGATCAATTTTCATGAATCTAACATTGTGGAAAGCAAGTGATCTACAAACTTTCAAAATTCTTTAAGGAGGCCCTACAACCACAGTTGTTAAGTTTGTTAGCTTGTAGAAATTTCTTTCCTTAGGGGATACTTTGTGACTTTTAAATCAAACAAAAGAGAAAACAAAGTCTTTTCTTCTGGAAGAAATAATTCTATTTTCATTTATTGCTGCCTAAGTAGGTGTGAAATTCACTTAGACATTTTTGTTCTATCTTCTCTGCACCTCATGGGAGCTGAATGATTTGGAGACCAGGAAAAAAACCAGAACAGTTCATTTAATGAGGAACTCTGAGAATTCAACAGTTGAGATGCTAGGAACTTTAAACATGCCCCGTTGATCCTTATCTACAATTCTTTGATCCCAGCCTCTGTGAAATCCCAGTGGATTTTGAGGGAGAGTTCATGGAGACCGGATATCTACAGTGAAGCCACTGGAGAATGTCAGTGTTTCCTAGTGAGCCGGGTGGAGTAAGAATAAAAGAGGAAGTGGGTACTGGCCTTACTGAAAATAATAATTCTAAAACAGCTCAATGTTTGTTTAGTCTCTGATGTTCCTGTATTTGGAAAGTACTTTATTTTCCACTGAATCATCTTTTTCAGTTTGCACTCTTTTCTTTATTTTTTTCTACAATTCAGAGACTTTAAACTGAATATTAATTTTTCTGTAGAGTCTCTCTATATCTTTCTGAAGTCTCTGTAACAAATTGCAGATTCCTAGTCAAAAATAATTTATTTTTAAAGTTCTCACTAAATATCTATTATGCATGACACATGGTCTATCTTGTTTTTAATGTAATTGCTTTTTTCTTTTATAATTTATTTTTGCTGGTAATTTTGATTTATTCATTTCACTGAATAGTTCTATATTGTTATTCTTGTCCTTTTTATTCCTTCTTATTTTTGGTGTCTTCAAAATAATGCAATGATATAATTATTTCTTTTGTGTGGTACTCATCCTAATTTTCTTTCTCATCTTATTAATCTCTTTCAATTTTTCACTAAATATTAAATGATTGAATTTGGACTACACTGTCTTGGCATGTTCCTTAGTTTAATAGATATTGTAGCACTTGATTTTGGCATATTTTTTGACTGTGGACACAGATATTGTAGTACTTGATCTTGTCATATCTTGTTGAATATGATTTCAAACAATTTTTTTACTGGGTTAAAAATTTGTCCTTGATTTCCTTATGTCCCAAGAGACTCTGACTTAACTGCTAAGAACACTAATGACTGCGAAAGCTTCTCAAAGCCTTTTTTCTGTTGTGATTATGGTTATGGTTTCTCTTCACTGGCCCATTTTTTTGTAGGCTATGATTAGCACTTTCATCCCAATATTTGCTGCCCATCAGACATTTGAATTTGTGGAACATCTACAGCGTAATGGGGACTATGTGAGACCCTGAAAATACAAATGATTAGATAAAACTGGCACAACCTCAGGCCCACAAATCAATATCAATCTGTGAATGTGAGAAGGACATAAGGAAGATTATAGGAAGCTCTACTGTGGGCCTTACATACTGTGTCCTTCACGACCCTGGTCCCTGCTCTACACTGCTACAGGCTTTCAAATCCCCTCCTGTACCAGCTTATTGTCTCAAAAAAACAACTGCACATTCTTTTCTTTTAGCCTGGAATGTTTGTTTTTTCTTTACTTTCCCTGATTAATAAATATCCATCCTTCCTTTCTCAACTCAAATTTATCTATTTCAAAGAAAAGCTCCCCCTCAGTTTGACTGAATGAATTTGACTTCAATGAAGTCTTTTCTATTTTGAATTAATTAACTTCCTCAGGCTTTCATAGTAGAGTCTTTTTCTATAATGGAGATTTGAAACATGTATTTTAATCATAGGTTTGTCTTTTAATTTCTCTAGGATGACCAATTTTATACAATGACTGAATATTATAATCAATTCCATCATTTGTACATTTTAATCATAAACTCTGCTTATTTTAATAAAATGCCTAGCATAGATGAGCACACACATTAAAATTGCCTTCTATTTGATTTAAATGATGATGTACTTTTTATCCTCCTTGCATTGATGTAGTGCAAATGAGTTTTCCTCTTTTCAGAGCAATTTACCTGGCTGGAATTCTCTGAAAGAAGGAGGCTTGGGGAACTTTATTCATTAAAAGTGCTGAATTGTGTCTAAAAGATCTCACACACCTGTTGTATTTATGTTGATCAGAATTTCTTCCTTGGTGGTTGCCCCAGTTAAGTGGCATATTGATAACTGATAGTCATGCAGGACAGATTTTTTGTGATGCTCACAATAACAGCTCATGAGTATGAAATGTTCACTACTCTATCCAAGGAAAACAATCAAGCACATTATTGTCATTTAATTTCATCCTCCAATCTGACCTGATGGTGAATATTTATGACCCCTAGTGTAGAAAGGAATCACATGTTAAGAGTTGAAATTATTATCTGAGGATCACACTGATGGTATTTTGATGCAATAAAACTATATTAAAGGAAGTCTAACTTAAGAATCCAGTTTGTAAATCACAGCTTTTTACTTTTCTTGGGGAAATTTAGGTATCCAAACAATGAACATAAAGGGAGAGTTTAATCATCATAATATTAACGATAACAAAAGAAACTTCTTGAGAGTCTGCTATGCACAGGGCATTTTAAAATACAAAATATAGAAATAAAAAAATAATAATACTTTTAAAATGAAAAATATTAGGAAGTGTTTTTAACTTTCACAAATCTATGAAGTGGCTCCTCAAAGAATGAAGGTTGTCTGAGTTGAAAATTTATATTTAATCAATATTTTAGAGCTTCAGTAATAAGGAAACAAGATTATAAAGAAAAAAATCAAGAAATGTTTTCAAATCTTTTGGAAGTGTCATATAAAAATTAGCTGATGTCCAAAGATTCATATACAAATGAGACTAGCGTGCTTTTGTCTAATTTTTAAAAATTCTGAGTAATTATATATAAATTACACATATTTAAAAATGTAAAACTTTAAATTTAAAAATACTTTAAGGGCTGGGGATTTAGCTCAGCAGCACTGTGCCTGCCTTGCAAGTTTGCAAGGTCCTGAGTTCAATCCCCAGTACTGCAAAAAATTGTTTTTTTAATGAAAATGAGATGATAATTGACTGACTGCATCACAGTCATTGGCTGGATCTATTAGACAGTGAAGAACATCTATCCATGAATGATACTGTAAAGTGACAACCATTTGAAGTGGCAGGTGGCTGTCCTTAAATATTTCATTATCTTCTTTCCCAGCATAAGTACTAGGTACATGGAAGCAGCAAACTATATGTGTGCCTCAGAACTAGTCCTCCTGGGCCTTTTGGATGATCCAGAACTTCAGCATCTTTTTTGGACTGTTCTTGTCCATGTATCTGTTCACAGTGCTTGGGAATCTGCTCATCACCCTGGCCATCAGCTCTAACTCCCTCCTCCACACCCCCAGGTACTTCTTCTCCAACCTGTCCTTTGAGGACATTTGTTTCACCTCTAACAAGGTCCCACAGATGCTGATGAACATCTAGGGACAGAGCAAAGGCATCTCCTACATAGAGTGCCTCACTCAGGTACATGTTTAAATACTTTTGTTGAGATGGATGATGTTCTTTTGACATGATGGCCTACGCCTGCTTTGTCACCATCTGTTAACAACTCAAATACAGTTGTCATGAACCCTTGGCTCTGTGGCCTTTTAGATCTGGTGTGTTGGATCATAATATCATGTGCTTCCTTTATCCATTTTCTACTGATGAAGCATCTCACTTTGTCCACAGTCAGTGAAATTCCCCATTTCTTCTGTGAAATGGCTCAGAATTTCAAGGCAGCAAACTCTGAAGTCCTTATCAGTACCATCTTCCTACATGTGGTGACTGCACTGCTAGGGGTACTGCCTGTCACAGGGATCCTCTCTTACTCTCAGATTATCTCTTTATAACTGAGCACACCCTCCACTGCAAGCAGGTATAAAGCAGCTGTGGATCTCACCTATGCATGGTCTCCTTGTTCTATGGAATAGCACTTGGGGTGTAGTTCAGCTCTGCTGTGACCCATTCTTCCCATGGAAGCATGAATGCCTCTATTCTGCACACTGTGGTGACCCCCATGCTGAAACCTTTCATCTACAGCCTGAGGAACAAGGGTGTGAAGTGAGCCCTTTGAAGACTCCTCAGTAGAGCAGCTTCTTGTCTGTGATGGATCATTGGCCTCAGAACAAAATGGACATTGTACAAATACTATGACTTTTAAATATACCTCGCTTTTTCCATTCCCTAAAACTTTGTTTTATATATTTTTTATATTTATTTCTCCTCAACAACTCCCTCTGTACTTTCCTTGTAACTTTTCTTTCCTATAAATAATCTATAAAGTTCCAAGTTTGGCAACTTTTGTTACATCCATGCCTGATATATATATTTACATCTTGACTTACAGAAATATACATATAATGTTGACATGGTTTCCTCAAAATATATTACTGTGTGTAAATATTAATGTTATTCATTTTAATTTTATTTTGTTCTTGTTTTTCCTGGAAGAAATAGAATGAACACATCAGAGTGATAGCTGTATCATGACTGTGCATCACTTTTATTTTTAGTTTATTAGGGTAAGAAAGAAGGAATCTAAGATGGGAAAGCCTGACATCTGTGACCTGAAACCGCACACATTTCTAACTTTGCTATCCCTCATTTTGCAGCAACAAAGATTGGATTCACAAATTCTACAGATTTCCACTACAGAAAAACATCAATATTCTCAGCTCCAAACTATAGCGCATCACACTTTTGAGGGGTTGTACTCTATTTTTTTCAATGTGTACTTTTATATTTCTGCCTAATACATCAATTTTTGCCTCTTAAAATCATTGGGTTTGGAACACAATGCTGTAATCTACTTTTGAATGCAATTTCTCATGTGATTCATAGTGATACAAATGCCTATGATAAGTCTTGAAATGTTGCTTTATTCTTTGTGATCTTTTCTCTTTTCTTCCTTTTCTTCTTCCTTCCCTCCATCCATTCCTCCTATAGGTCTGGTCTGGTGTGACTTTATTGCAGAGATTCCCTTCACTTTTCCAGTGGGCTTGTTTTCATCAGGGAGACTGAGACAGGAGCTCTCTCTGTTGTTCACTTCTGGAGCTCTTGACAATGGCTTTTGTCCCCCTGTGCCTCTGCAGTGTGTAATCAAGTAGCTGCACAGCCAAAAGGCCAGAGGAAGGGGGAGGGGCGGAGTATTGTTGGAGGCGCCTGCGCGGCCCAGCCATCAGCTGGTGGGCCTGCCCGGGGGGGGGGGGGGTCCTCCTCACCCTGTCCTGGTGGCTGGTGGTAAGCTGGTGGAGCAAGCAGGCACAAGCAGGTCCCCAAAACTTATCTTCTTTGCCAAGCAGCACATGAGCATATTGCTTATCAATTACTTGGGTCATATGTATAGCAGTGAGACAGCTGTGTCATTTAGTGACGGCATTTTTAACTTTTTGTGGAAACTCGAAAGGCATTTTTATTGTAGCTGGCATTTTTTTACAGTCTAATATATGAAGTTGCTGCTATCTTCCCATCGTTGCTAATACATGGCAATTTTTTAATGGAAAGTGCAGAGTTTTATGGACTATGAAGTGCTCTCTCACTGTGTTTTTATTTGAATTTCCCTATGACCAATTGAGCACATTTTCATGTATTTGTTGGCAGTTAATATATTTTCTGAAATGTATCACTTTAACTCTTTTCACATTTATCAATTTGTGTAGATTGTACTTTGGCTTATGACTTGTAATAGTTCGTTATTATGTAGTTTCGATACTTGACATATTAAATATGTTTTGCAATTATTTTCTCACTTCCATTTGATTACTTTCCATTTTTATCAAGTACATAATTTACTTTTATCAATCATATTCATTGTGTTGTACAATAGAATTCTTGTAGTTATTCTTCTCTTAACTGAAATGTGTGCTTTGACCCTAATTTATCTAATCCTATCCCCATGATTTCTGGTAGCTGTCATTTTGCTCAGCTTCTATGAGTTCTGCTTTTCAGAGACCCATCCATATATAAGTGAACTTGTGTGGTGTGTCCTTCCTAGGTCTGGATCCTTTACTTTCACTTCATGTAATGTCATACAGGTTCTTCCATGGAGTAACAAATACCAGGATTTACTTCTTTTTATGTCTGGGTTATGTATATGCCACATTTCTTTATTAATCTGATAACAGTAACAATAATCCTTGACTATTATGAAGGACACTGCTATGATAAACAGAATGTGCATGCATGTTTTCCTTTTGATAGCATATACTTTTTAAAAAATTTATTTTATTGGTACATTTTAGGTATACAATATAATGGCATTCATCATTGGAAATTAGTACCTCTACATAGTATCTCTTGGTTCTTATTTTTCTCCCTTCCCCTCCCCTCCCTTCAGCCCTCCATGCCTCCCTATTTACAAAGACTGTTTCCATTTTTTCATTTTCTCATATTAAGTACATTCCCTTCTTTGCTTTACCCTACATGTCCCTCTTCCCCTTCTCCTTTACCCCTTTTCTTCCTATTTCACATTATCAATTATACCTTTTAATCCTTATTTACACTTTCAGTTTCTCACACTAGGGAAACTAGTATTTACTCATGTGTGTTCTGTTTATTTCACTTAAGAGTATCACCTCAATGTGCATCCATTTAGCTATAAATGTCTTTAATTTCTCATTTTTTATGGATGAGTAGTACTCCATTTCATTAAAACAACCTCACATTTTCTTTATCCAGTCTCCAGTTGATGGGCATTTGGGCTGCTTCCAAGTTTTAGCTGTTACAAATTGTGCTGCTACGAACATGGGTACACATATATCACAGTTGTATGATTCTTTTAATTCTTTGGGGAAGATCCTCAGCAGTGAAATAGTGGGGTCAAATGGGACTTCCAGTCCTAGTTCTTTGAGGTATCTCCATACTGATTTCCACAGCGTTTGCACCAGTCTACACTGCCACCAGCAGTGGAACAGGGTTCCTCTTTCCCCAAAGCCCTGTCAGTGTTTGTTATTGGTTGATTTCATTATAGCAGCAATGGTTTCTGGAGTGAGGTGGAATCTCAGCATTGTTTTCATTTGCTTCTCTTGAATGACCACTGATGTTGAACACTCTTTTATATGTTTATTTGTTATTTCTACTTCTTTGTCTAAGAAATGTCTTTTCATTTCAGATGACCACTTTCAAATTGGGTCTTTATATTTGGGAGGTCTGATTTTTTAAAGTTCTTCATAGTTTCCAGATAGTAGACTTTTGTCTGAGGAACAGAAGCTGAAGTTTTTTCCCACATTGACTCTTCACACTGTTGGTGGTTTCTCTTGCCGTGCAGATGCTTTTTCATAAAAAGAGATCCCTCTTGTTGATTCTTTGTGCTAATTCATGGGCAACTGAGGTTTTGTTCACAAAATCTTATCTTACAATGATGTCTTCAATAGTTCTACCTAACGTTTGTTCCAGCTGATTCATCATTTATTTTTTAATATACATGGCTACCCTACATTTTTAAAAAACAGTGACTGGGTTTTCAATGTGAAAAATAATCCTTGAAGAGAACTTATTCATTTCATTCACAGTCCTGTCATGCCTAGGGCAACTCTAAGTTGTCCCTACATTTCCTGTGTCTTCAATTTCTTTCTTTACATTCTGCTTTCAGTTCTTTTGCCCCCCCCCTTTATTTCATTGTCTCCTTTATTTCATTGTTTCCTTAATTTCTTTCTTCCTTTTTTCCTTTATTGCATTCTTCTATATAGCTTCCTTCCATCCCTCTCTCATTCCTTCCTTCCTTCCCTGTTTTTCATGGCTTTATCTGTAATGTTAACCATTTTCTTTTCTTTTATGGCTAAATGGTATTATACCATCGGTATGTACACACTGCTTATGCATTCACTCATTGATGGACATTTAGATATTTCCCATATTTTGCTTAGTGTATATACTGTTGCCATGAGTTTTCATATACATTTATTTTTTGAGCACTGACTTGCAATTATCTAGAAAAATTTGCCTAGGAGTGAAACTGGTAGATCACATGATAATTACGTTTGATTATTTTTGAAACTGCCAGGTTTTTCACAGTGACTGACATATATTATATTCACTACATTGTGCCAGATTATAGGATTCCTGCTATTACTTGTTATATTTGCTGTTTTGTAAATTATAGCCTCTTCTTTTTATGTAAAGTGGCATAGCATTGTACCTTACTTTAATTCTTTTTATTAGTTATACAGATTAATTGTGGCCTATTTGTGCATAACATACTTTAATAGTTTTCCCACCTATGACACTCATGCTATACTGTATCCCTAGTTTCACATATGGAGTATGTCAAGTAGGGCTATTTTCACTGTTTGTTCTTCCTACCTAGCAGCAAGGGATGTCTTTCCATTTTCTGGTATCCTCTTCAGTCTCTTTTTTCACTTGGTATTGTTTTGGGAGTAGAGGTCTTTCCTTCCTTTCATTTGGTTTATTCCTAGGTATTTCATTTTTTTGGTTGCAATTGCAAAGGGAGTTGTTTTTCCAGTTCACAGTGAGTCTGTATTCAGGTTTAAGTAAGGTATTGATTTTTGTGTTTTGACCTTGTGTCCTGGTGCACTACTGAATTTGGTTATGAAGTGTAGAAGACTTTTGGTGGAGTTCTAGGTATCTTCTATATGGAGTATCATGTGGTCTATAAATAATGACAATTTGAGTTCATTGTTTCATATATCTATTTATGTTCTTTCTCTTGTCTAATCATTGTGACTAATGTTTCCAAAACTATATTGAATAGGAGTGGTGATAGTGGACATCTTTGACTTCTTCCTGATTTTACTGTGAAGAATTTCAGTTTTTGTCCATTTAGTATCATATTGGCTGTTGGTTTTTGATAGATTGGTTTTATCAGGTTGGGGTACAGGCATTCTATTCCATTTTTGTAGGTTTTTTAATCATGAATGCTTGTTTGATTTTGTCAAACAATTTTTCTGCACCTGTTGAGATAATCATATGGTTTTTGTCCTGACACTATTAATATAGTGTATTATATTTATTGATTTGCATATGTTGAACCATCCCCCCATCCCTGGGATGAATCCCACTTGGTCAATGTGTATGCTCTTCTTGATGGTCTTCTGCATTCTCTTTGCCAGTATGTTGTTGAAGATTTTACATTTATTTTTATTGGTGTGATTGGCCTCTACTTCTTTTTCAGTTGGGACTTTCTCTGCTTTTGTGGTAAAGGTGATGCTTTCTTCCAGGTATGAATTTGGGAGTATTGCTTCACTTTCAATTTCACTGAAGAGTTTAAACAGTACTGGCAATAATTATTTTCTAAATGTCTTTTAGAATACAGCAGTGAAGCTATCAGGACCTGGGCTTTTCTTAGTTGATAAGTTTTTAAATATGTTTTCAATTTCATTTATTGATATTTGATTGTTTAGAATGTTTAGGTATTCTTTTTCAACTTTGGTAATTCATACATATCTAACAATTATTCCATTTCCTCTGTTTTTCCATCTTACTGGCATAGAGCTTCTCAAAGTAGTGCTTTTGATCCACTGAGTTTCTGCTGAATCCATTGTAATTTCATCCTTTTCATTCCTATTGCTTGAATTTGCATCTCTTCTTTCCTGTTTTTGATAAGGTTGGCTACGTTTTTTTATTTTGCATATTCTTTCAAAGTACCAAATCTTTGCTTCATTAATATTTTGTTTCATTCTCTTAGTCTCCATTGCATTCATTTGTGTTCTGATCTTTATAATTTCCCTCCTTGTATGAGATTTTGGTTTGTCTTGCTCTTCTTTTTCTAGATGCTTGAGTTTCACCATCAGGTTGTTTATTTGGGCTTGCTTTTTGTAATATGAGTATTCTGTGCTATTAATATTTCTCATAAGACTACTCACATTGTGGCCAATAGATTCCAATATGTTGTATTTACATTTTCATTTAATTGAAGAAACTCTTATTTTTTCTTCAATTTTTCTGTGACCCATTTGTTATTCAGAAGTGTGCTGTTCAATTTCCATGTGTTATGTAATTCTTGCAGTTTCTTTGGTTATTGATCTCCAATTTCTTCACACTATGGTCTTATAATATACAGGGGATACCTTCAATTCCATTGCACTTACTTAAACATGTTCTGTGAACTAGCATGTGGTCTACTTTGGAGAAGGACCTGTGTACAGCTGAAAAGAAAGTGCCTTCTGATTTCGTGGGTGGGACACCATAAGCACCTGTTAAATTCATGTGTTCAGGAGTTTGATTGAGTGCAGTATTTCATTATTTTCTGTTTAGTAGATGTATCTATTTGTGACGGTGGACTGTTAAATTCCCTGACTATTGTATTAGTGTGTACTTAATTTTTCATGTCTGTTTGTATTTGTTTCCTTTTGGGGGTGCACTAGTATTTGGCACATAGATATTTATGATTGTCATCCCTTCCTCTTGGATTGTTCCTTTTACAAGGATGTAGTGGCCTTCTTTGTCTCTCTTAATCAGTGTTCATTTGAAATCCACTTGATCTGCAAAGAGGTTAGTCACTCCTGATTTTTTTCAGTTTCCTATCACATGGAGTATGGTTTTCCACCCTTTAACTTTCAGTCTATGAGTTTCTCTTTTTACAAAATGTGTTTTTTGTACGCGGCATATTGTTGGATTTTGCTTCTTGAACCATTCTGCCAGTGTATTTCTTTGATTGGTGAAATGATACCATTAACATTGATGGTTATAACAGACATGTATTCACTAATCCTTGCCATGATTCTTTTTTAATCTCTCATTTTGCATTTAATTTTTTCACATCCCCAATAGATTCATTCTTCTGGGCTTCTAGGGGTGATGATCTCATTATCTTTTCCTAGGGTATTGTTTAAAATTTTTGTAGTGCTGGTTTGGTATTCATGAAGTTTATCAACTGCTCTTTTTTATGCAAGTATCATGCCTCCATCAATTTTTAA
The DNA here is from genome assembly GCF_053883595.1 of Heterocephalus glaber. Classification (NCBI taxonomy): domain Eukaryota; kingdom Metazoa; phylum Chordata; class Mammalia; order Rodentia; family Bathyergidae; genus Heterocephalus; species Heterocephalus glaber. Next base: position 1,299,192 of record NW_028258494.1, read on the forward strand.
AGATAATTTTGCACGGTACATAAATCTGGGTTGGAGGTTGTTTTCCTTTAGAATTTGAAATGTTTTACTGCAGACTCTTCTTGACTTGAGGGTTTCTGTTGAGGTGATTCTGATGGTCTCTCCTTTCTATGTGATTTTTTTTTCTTTTCTCTAACTGCTTGTAGAAGTTTGTTCTTCTGTTGGGTTTCTGGAATCTTAACTATTATATGCCTAGGTGTAGATTTGTTTTGTCATGGCTAGTTGGATTCCTATATGTATCACTTATCTGTATTCCAAGTTCTTTTCTCCTGCTTGTGAAATTTTCTGCCATTTCTTTGTGAACAGTTTTTTTTATGTTATCTGCACTCTCCTGTTTCCTCATAGACTCCAATCAGTCTTATTTTATTTTTTTATTAACCTTAAACATTTATTGACTGATAGAGAAAAGGAACCATTTCTACAGCCCATCACTTAAAAACCTAAGCATGCAAAATTTGCTTGGTTGTATTGCATGTGGTGTATGCGATGGGACTAGTGTGCTGGCCAGGGCAGAAGCTGTGGAGAAGGGTGGCCATGGGGCTGAAGGGCACAGGAAATAAAGTGGAGGGAGATATGGGAGAGAGTGCTGGGTGTGGGCTGGACAGAAGTGAACATCTCACACCTGAGCCTCTGTATGTGGTGAGTCCAGGTGCAAGACCCAAGGCAGAGCCTGGTAAGCTGGGTGCCACACACCAGGGCTTGGGGTGGGGTGGGTGCAGGGCATTGACTAGGGCTGGAAGAGGCATCAGCAGGTCCTGCAGGGTTGCCTACCAGGGCCGAGGGGCTGGGGCTCAGGGTCTAGGACAGAGGCCTGGGGTCAGAGTCTAGGATGGGGGACTGGGGCTCAGGGTCTAGGATAGGGGCTTGGGCTCAGGCTCAGGATCTAGCATGGGGGGCTTGGGCTCAGGCTCAGGATCTAGCATGGGGGGCTCGGGCTCCAGCTCAGGATCTGGCATGGGGGCCAGGAGCAGAGGGCACAGTTGAGAGCTGGAGGACAACAGGAGCACCTGTGTGTGTAAGCTGGAGGCCTGGCCCAAGGGACAGCTTCTGGGCCGCCTCCAGATTGGAGCACTTCGGGTTGGGCCCCCCACTGCAGCCCAGGGGGCTGAGCTGCCTGGGTCCTGGACCCTCACCGGGGGACAGTAGGTGGTGTCCCTGACCAGAGCTGGAGAGGGTGGGGAGGATTGGGGTCCCCAGGAATGAGGAAGTGTGCTGTGGCCCAGGGCAGTCGGGTGCCTGCCGCATGTGTAGGGATTAAAGCTAGAGGTGGCCCTACACCAATCTACAGGCACCGAGGCAGCCAGCAGTGGATGCCCTGTCCAGATACCACCACCCCAGGGCATCCACACGTGAGCCCAAGGGTTGAGATAGGGATGTGGTGTGGGCCCCAGGCATGAGTGGAGGGCGTGGGGAGGCCCCAGGACTCCCCGACACAGGGTGGAGTCTGTTACTGGCTGGCAGGTGCAGTGGCCCCACACAGAGCCCCGGCCAGGCCAGGGGTCAGGACAGCCCCAGCACACATGGGAGACCTCGGCCGCTTCCTCTTTGGGTGCTTCCGTGCCCATGTTCATGCTGTCGAGTCTTCCAAGCCTTAGGGGGTCCTTGGGTGGCTCCTTGGTATCAGCTGGGTGGGGTGAGGATGCCATCAGTAATCCCAGCAGTCTAGGAGGCTGAGGCAGGAGGGTTGCAACTTTGAGTTCCATGAGCAATTTAGTGACTTCAAAAGACTCTGCTCGGTTTTCCCGGAATGATTCTCTCCAGCAAAGTCTGGGAACACTTGAGGTTTAGGCAACAGCAGCTGAAATGCTCTCCGAGGATGTCTCAGCTTCTGCAGGCCTGGTTGGGTCACAGGGCAGGTTGCTCACACCCGGGCTGCACAGTGTCCTGGTCGCAGCTGATCCCAGCCCCTCCAATCAGGCTTATATTATTCTCCTTTGCATCATGTAGTACCTGCTCGATTGATTCTCATGGTCCCTTGGAATTCTAAAGAAATTTTTCTTTTCTTGGTCACTATTGAAAGTTTGACTTCTATATGTGAAATTCTGTCCCCACACTGGCTCACTCTGCGGCATCAATTTTCAATGAGGTATTTCTTCTGCTGTGGTTTTGTTGAGGTGTTTTTGCTCACACAGTGGTCTTCGATTTTCTGCAAGCCACCCTGAAGCCTTATTTCTGTTGCTTTCCCTGATGGCATCAGGGTGGCTTGTGGGGTTCTGGCTGATGCTTGTGCCACTGTGCAGCTCTTTTCCAGGTGGGCCTTTGCCTGGCCCTGTGGGTCCCAGCTGCTGGGGTGGGGAAAGGACCCTGGGTAAGACCTGGCCAAAACCACGCTCCTCTGGTTCCTGTGAGCTTCTCCCTCATATCAGTTGACACTTTACGATGGTGTCAGGGCAGGCCTCTGGCTGTTCCTTGTGATTCTGTGCACTTCTTTCAGGGGACAATGTGCAATCTTTTAAAAATACTGTTAATAACCTCAATATTAGTTCTTCCATATGTTAGATCCACATTACAATTTTCATGTTAGGAAATGTTAGGAGTAGGCATCACCACAAGAAAAACTTTGCCATCTATTCTGGGAATGAAATAGTGCAGTCTTATTTGTGCACAAGGTAGTTGTACCATGTTAGGTGTAATTATGAACTTGTTATTATATTTGGAGATTAAGTAAGGTTTAAGCAAATGTGTCTAGTTGTCAAGTTGATAAGGCATGGGTTGTGATAGTTATCTGTGGTGTCAACTTGAATGAGAAATATCCAGCTGATTGGTTTAGCATTGTTGTGATTTTGTCTCAGTGGTGGACTTAATGCAGAGGGAAGTCTCATTCTGGGAAAGAAGGAATTCTTGTTTCTGTTTCTTCAGAGAAGCTTCAGTCTTTTCCAACACCTTTAGACATCCATCTCCAGGCTTCCAGAGCAGACTCTTAGTGTTGCAACACAGACCTTTCAGCTTCCTAATAATGACTTGCTTGGACCTCTGCAGTGAGCATGAGGTCTTCAATTTTGACAGAATTCTTCAGATTTCCAGAGTGCAGAAGGCCATTTTGCCTTCCTCAGAACCTCACTCTGCAGACAGCTATTGTAAGTTTACCTTTTAAACATATATATATATATATTTATATATATGTATGTATAGATATATAATCTTCTATTAAATCTCTTTTTCTAGTGAACACTGATACAAACTTGGACATCTATGGTGCATTAGCAACTAGGAAAATTCATAGAATCAATAAGTATTAATAAACTTCATAAATTATAGAGATGTATAGTGGAAATATATTTTGGAACAGTATTATCCTTTACTAGTTTTGAAGAAACAAGTCACTGCAGGGGAAATTTGTTGCATTTGGCTTGATGGAAGAACTATCTTTGTAAAAGAGAAACTAGAGTGCTTCTTCAGACTGTGTAGCAAGGAGAAGCAAGTAGGTTCTTTGTAAGTAAGCACCCCATGTAGAGAAAGTTTTTCCAAAGTGCTAGGTCCTTTCAATGATTTATTTCATGGTCACAGAGAATCATGGTGGCAGTTTGATGCATTGGAAGCTGTGCTGGAGATCTGTGTAATGTCTCCAGTTTCTTGTGCTTGGAGTCTAGAGTCCTTCAAAAAATGCCCAATGATCCTTAGTTCCTATTGTTCACATCCTTGTATAATCTCCTCCTTCTTGACTATGGGCTGCACTTAGTGATAGTTTGCAATGAAGAGAACACTGAGACTTCAGATCCGAAAAACTTCTCCAAAAATTTTATGTATTGAAGGCTTGGCCCTCAGGATGGTTCTATTGGGAGGTAATGGAACTTTGAAGAGGTGGAGCCTAGTGCGAGGTCTTCAGGTCACTGGACGAAAGATCCTTGAGAGGACCTGTGGGAAGCCATCTCTTCCAACTTCCACGTTATAATCTCCCTTCCAAGGGGGAACAAATTGAAGAAGCCAATAACACATGAGACCTGACGCCTGTGAAAAGCCACGTGAGTTTGGTTGCAAGTAGATTCTCTTCCAGGGAAGCCCTGAGATGAGTTTAGTCTGGCTTTGATTGGAACCAACTGAAAGGGACCTGTGGATTTCAGTGAAGTATAAAGTTATCAAATATGTAAAAATCAATGCTTTTACAATATTCTAACCTAACCAATCAGGTAAAGAAAGTGCAAACTAGATTTTCATTCAAAGTAGTGTGAAACATTAAATCTCCAACCTATCAACCTATCAACAAGAAAGACATATTGGAAGGATAACAAGAATTTGTCCTTAGAAAAAAATAATCAGACAATTGAATATGCTATCTGATTCTTGATAAAAACATAATTCTCAAATTTCTTGATAATTTGAATGCTTTAATGATATTGAACTCATATTTTCTTTTGAAAACGTTTTATTTATTTGTGTATGTTTGAAGTACATGATAGTCACATTCATTTGGGGGGAGTTGACAGACAAATATAAGATATCTTGTTTATTTTTGATGCCTTTATTTTTCCCCCTACCATCTCGGTTTCCCTGTTCCCTTTCCATAGCTCAAAAAAAAAAAAAAAAGCTTGGTTTTTGTTTCATGCTCCCTCTCTTTTATTTTATTATTTTATTTATTTATGATTCAGGTTTTTCACATAGGGAAACCATACAGTGTCTGATTTATTTCACTTAACATTATAATTGCAATTTCCTTCGATTTTTCCATAACTGACATGATGCCATTTTCCTTGAAGGCTAAATTATATTCCATTGTGTATACCACTTTTTTAACCAGCCATTCTTGTTGGGAAGTATTTGAAAGTGAGTTGAACCTATACACACTGTATGCATGTACTGAAATATCACACTGAACCTCAGAAATACATGTACAATTAAACATGTTAATACAAATAAGCTTTGAGTGTATGTCTGCACTCCCAGCTACTTGGGAGGCCAAGTCAGGAGGACTGCTATTTTGAGGCTGGCTTGGGCAACTCAGAGAGATCCTGTATCAAATTAAAAAATAAAAAAGGATTTGGTACAGCTCACTGGTGGAGCACTTGCCTAGTATCCATTAACCCCTAGTTATAAAAAAAATAGATTATGAAAACTGAAAATCAGAAGAGAGGAATGTAGCTGAATAGGCTCTGGGTAAGTAGAAAGTCCCAGACATGACAAAAGGTGCTGACTTTTTCTATGTTCTTATTCCATCAATGTTAACAATTCCTTACAGACTGAGCTATTGTGAACAAATTTATTTAATTATGAGCTGTGCACACTGGGCTCTCGCACACACAGAACTGTGAATAACCAGCCTGTATCCTCCAGGATTTCAGTTTGCTCATTCTTTCCAGTGGGGTGCATGTGTCTTCTCATCATCTGCTTCGGTGGGTCCATGTCTGCATCTGTCTTCCTGCCGTCTCTGAGGACAGAGTCCAACTCTATTGCTCTTCAGGCTGGGGACAGGCAATGATGGATCATTACTCCTTCATCATGCTCCAGTACAGAGGTAGCACAGGCTTCTGAGTGCTGTGGGAGAAACCAGATGCAGGAGGGACTCAGAGAACACTGCTTCTTCCCCGTCAAGCCAAGCAGCTGGAGTAGCTAGATGGGAAGACCCCAAATTGCAAAGGTTTGACTCAGGGTTAAAGGGACATTTTTAACAAATTATCTTTATTAAAATTAATTGAGATAATAATTATATATTTATGGGGTACACGGTGATAATTTTTGATACCAGGGATCAAACTCAGGACCATTTGCTTGGCAGGCAGGCATGGCACCATTAAGCTAAATCCTTGCCCCACACAGTGATAATTGTCACATGTGTACAGCATGTAATGATCAGATTAGGGAAATTAGCAGTCCCAGTTCTTTAAATGTAATGTATTTCTTGTGTTTGAAACATTCAAACTAATCTCTTGTAGTTATACTAACATGCACAGTTAATTGTCATAACTTATTGTCACCCTTGTCTGCTGGAATATATAACACTGGAATATGTTCCCCCATCTAAGTGGATTTTGATATCTGCTATCCAGGCCCTTCCTCCTCCTATCCATCACTTTCCACCCTATAGTGACCATGATTCTACTTTGCAGTCTTGGATCTGTTGAAGATGCAAGAACCCTCAGTCAAAGTTCTGCTTTCTTCACACACTGGTTCTAGCTTCCTTGGGAATATCTCTTAACAGAGTAGAAAATTAGTCCCCCTAAACTGTCCACTAATTGGTTCAAAATGATCATGAGTGGTGATAAAGATGAAGAGGATTAGGATGATGACATGTGTCTATAACCATAATACCATCAACTTTTATCAAATTTTCCCAAGTGCCGGTCTCAATGTAGTTTAATTTCATCTGAATAACTGCCTCCAGGCTATAAGTGCACATATTGTTATTCTTTTTCATAAGTAAACCATAGTGCTTTCTCATATAACTTGGTCCATGTCCTGGGATGGAACTGGGGTGAAGCCAGGTTTGAACTGAACATTCTTACTGCAGACACAAGGTAGCTGGGCAAGGTTCTCCTGTGACAACACCATCAGCAATTTCTCTTCTCTGTCACCCCAGCAGATACTCTCTGCTCACTGTGCTCTTTTGAGGGCTTCCTGGTACACCTCTGGGGAGAAGAGTTGGTGCTCCTTGTTAGTCTAAACATGGGCAGGAGGGCTGAGATCACAGGCAGGAATCACAGAATGAGCTCACATCAATGCAGGGCACATGCCTTCTCATACCTGTTGTGAGTTTCCCTTCAACTGTCCATTTCCTCTCTCATTCTTGAAATTTAGCCTTTCTCCATCTCAAAGGAAGACCTGTGGATCCCTACTTTTAACTTTCTCAAGTTTAGCAAACAGAATAAAAAAGTTTATTTTATGTGTCTCCGTGAATAAAATATGTAAATTTGAAACCTTCACTCTACTTATTCTGTCATTATTTTTGAGCCTCAATATTATCATCAGAGTTGATTCCTAGTTGATCGTATGCCAATAAGTCAGGATTAAAGAGATAATCAAAACTAGTTCTGTGAGCAAGTGTGTGAATGTATCTAAAGGAAAATTAATTATTATTGTTATAATATTAAACTAAAAGTTTCTGTGATGTGAAGATTTGGATTTTTTATTAATACACGTTTTTAGTACATAATGTTTACGTTCATCGTGGGAAAGTGGTACATGTACATAAAGCGTCTTAATTCCTTTTTTTCATTCTGTTTTCCTTTTCTCCCTCTCCTATCCATCTCTTTTTAATAGATTCCTGAAAAACATCATTTTATGTTTTTCCATAATTCTGATTTTTGCATAAGCCAATATAGGAATTTGGAGGAAAATGACTGAGTCACATTCTTTCCCAGAGTGTGTGACACAGAGTTGCCTACAAAAATAATAAATTCTCTGGTAAATAGTGAACACACACACTTCTTTGGCTCACAGAATAAGTGTCATCTGGGTAGCTTGCACACCTTGGGATCCTTTTCTACATCTGCTTACTGGTTTCAGGGATGTTCCATAGGACAAGAGACAAGATCCAAGTCTGTTTTATGAATTGTCTTCGGAATTTGTAATTTTCCATGTTGTCATGAAATCGACAGCATTTACATTTTCAAGAACCTTTTCAGATATTTTCATAAACATGAAAAAAGAGTCAGAAAGAGAAAAGGGGTGTGTGTGTGTGTGTGTGTGTGTGTGTGTGTGTACTGCAGATTGAGCACAGTCTTTGCAGTAACCTATATCCCGTCATATTTCAACTTAATTTTATTTTTATGCACTATTAAACCTTGAACCCAGGGTCTTCACATTGAACTATATCCCCAGCACCTTTTAATTTTAAAAAATTGGCACAGGGCTCCGCAAGTTGCTAAATTGCCCTGGCTGGGCTTGAACTTTCAATCTTCCTGCCTCAGCCTCTCAGAGTGCTGGGATTACAGACATGCGCTATCATAACTAGCAGAATGGGTAAAAGCTTTTCATGGATTGAGAAATATTTTAAGATTCCAAATCATTCTGTGCCCCAGAGCCCAGAGACGAGAAAAACCTGTTGTCTCAGCCACATAATCAATCACATTGAAGGGGATTATAATTGTTATGCGATTGTATTTCATTAATTAACCTGGAATAAATTCCAATAATGATTCAAGTCTCATTACAAAACAATGGGCAAACATTTATCTTCACCTTCCTTAGGTACCCTACATGTCTAGAGATAAATATTTCTAGATAAGGAAATTTAGCACAGAGAGGCAGAGTGGCTCACCCATCCTGCATAGGAAATGTTTGAATAATGTGGGACCCAGACTTTGTCTGCTGACTGTAGTCTCTGGCTGTGATACGTCAAGCAGAGCTGAATGATTGTTTCATTTGTAAAATATGCCTTACTACCACTGAATGAACCAAAGCAGACTGTTTATTCTTCCTCTTGAGATTCAGTAAGTTGATCTGTGAAACAGGAGAATGAATCAGTGGTTAGTAGGAGCTTTTATGACATATTAGTTGTAAGAGATTATATTAATGATAATGGTTTTTACAGCCAAGTTTTGATCTCTAACTGGAACTATTACTACTCATATGAACATTTTTATATTGTCTTATAATGGAACAATTGTTAGATAAACTTCAGGAATATTTGTCACTTGATAAGACAGTGTCATTGATAAAAACAGCCATTTCTCTATTGAGAAAACAAATATAGGGAATAAATAGTAACACTGAACATGCACTGGATTTTACCACCCCAACCCCTACAAAATGCACATATACCATGTAGGAAGTCTCACTTCTGTGACAGGAGAGAAAAGCTCAGAATTTTGGTTGACTATTGCCATAAGAAATTGTATTGGAAAAGTTGTTTAATAAAATGAAGTCTAATCTCCAGAAATTAGAGTATTGTGCATCAGTTAGAGGAAGATGTTTCAATATGTACACCACAGAAAGGCTTTAATTCAATGTTTAAGTAAAGAAGAAAGTTTTAGATATAATACATATAGTTGCCTACTAGTTACACAAATTTTCAAGAAAACTTACAAATAATTATACTAATTCCCATGTTATGGGATCATTGACAGAAAATACACTCAACAATTTAACAACAGTTGTTGCATCTGGGAGACAGACATATAGAGGAATGGAATTATGCAAGGGTGTAAGAAAACTAAAATATTACTGGTTAATATTTCTAATCTCCATAAAATATTAGTTCTGAAGCAAATAGTAAATGATAAAATGCACATATGCTATTATCACTTGTTTATTTTTATAAGCCCAAAATATAAATGAAGAGCAAAATAAAATATAGATAACAGGATGTAGGGAGATAGTTTCCTCAAATGGGAAGGGGACCAATGATGGAGGGAGGGGATAAAGAGGGAAGGGGATGAAAAAGGAATTCTGATGTGTTATGTATGTGAACCAAGTCCTCACAAAGAATGCAACCTTCATGGACTGTAAACTTCTACTGGGAATGGAGTATTTTCAAGTGCACAGCAATATTCGAAAGAGTTGGTGATCAATGCTGAACTACTATAAACCCCTCAAGTAGGGAACATCATTTAACTGGTTCTAAGCTGGCTAGGGCATTGGTGTATTTTCAATACCCACAGGTAAGTATAATGATCAACTAGGATTGATGATGACTGTTCTAAGCATTTTATGCATTTTACTTAATTTAATTTCTTAAGAATACCTCTGTAAGGTAAGGTTATTTATGATTTCCATTTTATTTATGTGGCAACTCCCTGGATATTTGTTAAATTAGGCTCTCTGTACTTTTCTCTTTTCTGTTTTCTCCAAAATTAAACTGTATTGACATGTTAAAGAGGAAGGAGAATTGATGGTAGCCTTCAGGGAGATGATTGGAGGACAGAAATCCCTCCCTCAGGAAAGATAGCAGTGAACAGCTGGTGACTTAGATATAAGAAGGCTGAGTGTCAGGCCTGGCTTTGGGGCTCCCCCTTTTTAATTCCTCAACTGTCAACACAAGGGTTTCATTTGTGGAGGATACAACATTTCCAATTGTCTAAGATTAGAATCAACTTAAGGTGATCTGGTCACTCTACACTATGTACATAAAACCTAAGCTCACTCTTTATCTCACAAATATATATTTATTAAAATTTGTCAATAAAATAAAAGAAATAGATTTAAGCACTTTAACTGACCCATACAAAAACTAAAATGACAGACAAGTGTCAGATACCAACTGTTTCCTTGGCACTGTGAGATGTGGATATAAGTTAATACTAAGTAAAATGGAAATTAGAAAGAAAATATTTCTACTTTTAATTTTCTTTTATTTTTTTGAGAAAGAGTGTCACTCTGTACCCCTGGATGGCCTTGAAGTCACAGTGATCCTCCTGGATCAGCCTCCTGATTGCTGTAATGAAACATATATGCTATCATATCTAGAATCAAAAAATATTTCTTAAATGCTAATTATTATTTAATGACTCATATGTGCAGTATCAATGCCATCTATGGGGTCAGCAATGATGCTATACAGTTTTGTGCATTAAATCAAATTTCAATTTTTGTTAAAATTTGAAGCCCATATGAACAAGGGTAGCTGTTATGTTTGAGAAGCCTTTAAAAAGATAATCTACATTTTTGACTGAGCACTAATTTTCTTAAAAAAAACAAAATAAAAACCAAAAAGATAAAAATTCATGAAGATAATTGGCACATAAAATGTTTTATGGTTATGAATGTTTGACTTTAATTCAGAATCCAGATATTATAGCTTTAGCAATTATAAAACTTGTCAATATTCTATAATGGATATTTTGTTTTGTATGTGAATAAAATAGGGCTGCATCTTTCTTTATTTGAATTAAAATTTTTTCTTATTAATAAGAGACTATTTTTCCATTTCATCTATTTTTATTAGTATATGTTTGCCATACAATGATCACATTAATCATGGGGAGTTTGTGCCTGTACACAACACATCTGGATTCTTTTTTCCTACTCCCCTCCTCCATTCAACCCTTTTCCCTTCCTCATTTTCAAAAGCTCTGTTTCCATTTTTTCTTTCCATTCTCTCTTTTTATTTTTATTTTTATTTATTTATTTTTTTGGTACTGGGGATCGAACTCAGGACCTTGCACTTTCGAGGCAGGTGCTGAAACCACTGAGCTAAATCCCCGGCCCTCAATTCTCTCTTTTTAAAATATCCCTTTTCCTCCCTTCTCTTCCACCTCCCTTGTTTCCTTTATCATTTGAATATGTTTTTCCCACTTCCCAATATCTAGCTTCTAAAAGGATAATTTACTGTTATCAAAAATATATCCCTAATGTTTTACCATTTTAAACATACCTTAGTTGATTTTCTCTAGAGTAGATGTATTGAATGAGGTGACCAGTTCAAAAATCAATGGTTAAACAATTCTGATAAGATTGAGTTTCTCACATGTGAGAAATGTTAAGTGCACAGGCCTCAAAAGTTAGAACTGTTACCAATGAGGTGTTTTCATCCAACAGATAGACACAGTACTGGGTACTGATTAACCTCTTAGCAATCCAATTTTTTAAATATTGGATGATCCAAAATTGCTTATTTTCCCTTATTCTTTATGATAATATAACAGAAAATATAAAAATTACAATTTTATCAAATGTATTCAATAATTTTCTGTATAAGTTATATCTTAAAATATTTTGTACATAACTCAAAGTTACAATCGGGACAGTAGGAGATAGTCTCTTTCTGAATTCTTTTTACGTTAATATATTTCTTTGAACAACTCACCTTACACTGTTTTGTTGGTCTTTCCTTTTTTTCTGTGAGTGATAGCATTTCAATAAAACATCTATCCACTTAATGTAATGGTGAAGACATTGATAATGGATGCTGTGGTTGGCATTTTGCTATTCTGTATTTTTCAATTACTTGGTCTCTTAGACCTAATCTAAACTGTAAATGATTTCTGAACCTCCTTGTTTGGAATAAATAAAAAGCAAGTTTCATATTGTTTGGTCCAGTGGTGCACAAATATTTTATAATAGTATATTCCTCACTTTCTATTTAGAGGAGAGCCTGTTACATGTTGGCTAGCACTGTCAATACCACTCATAAGATTATTATAATCATTTTGTACTATTGATATTTTTAAAGTTTTAATTCTTCTCTCAAGTCTATAATTTCTATTATATGAATAGTAAGTTGATAAGGAGAAGTCTTTTTGTCTTCCCATTTCAAAACACAGACTTTTCCTCTCTCATCTGTTACATTCCTACCTTTTTACATTTTTTCTTTTGCAGATACTTTGGCACTTCCTTCCTATTCAGTCTCAGTGTCCCACCATTTTGTACTGTAAAAGACTATCACTGAGTTCTGGGGAAATATAAAACTTAAATCTAATGTACATATGATAAGAGCTTCTATAGATTGTAGCACAAAATTATACATTATTTTTCATGAATAAAATCAAATATCTCAAAAACACCTCAAATTGTTGACATATAATTTTATTATATGAATCAGAAAAATAATGACACTGAGTAGGGAGGATGCTAATATGAATCAAGAAAGATGCACTTGCCTGAAGAAAGTGGCAGTAATTACTTAATTACATATAATAGTCCATTTCTTTAGCATTATGTGAGAGAAAACAATCATGGCTCTATTTATGGGACCACACAGAAGCTCATCTCCAGATATCAGTGCAGAATTTATTCAGTTCAACTACTCCAACATTACCTCTCAGAAACTGATGCATAAAGAATTGTTAAAATGGAGGACTCAATTCAAATTTTCTTTGAATGAGTCAGAGCAACACAACAGCATTTAAAGGTTGAAATCATTTGTCAAACATCACAAAATTGGATAATCAAAGAAAAGCACAAAGTACAAGTTGAAATGTGCTTAGACATCATACTATGTGGGCACTTTGGAAGATCTTAGTGAGACAGAGCTAGGCTTCTGTCCAGCCTGTATTTTTCCCATTTTTTGCTATTCTACAAACATTAACTCAAAGCTCATGACTCCACCATATAAAAGGCTCCCAAGTAATGAGATGATGCCTCAGAGCTGTATTCATTTCCTTGTTCCTCAAACTATAGATAAAAAGATTCATTTCTTGAAGGATCACAATGTACCTCACTAAAGCCACTGTATTCATATTGGAAGCTTTACTAAATGTAGAACCCAAGTGCACACCAAAACCTGTCCTATAGGAAAAGGAAACAACAAAGAGGTGAGACCCAGAGGTAGAAAAAGCCTTATACCTTCCCCCAACTGATGGCATTCTCAAAATACAGGAGACAATTTTAAAATAATAGAAAAAAATTCCAATGAGAGGAACACCAGAAAATGTGTTTCAAGCTGAATATGTCAGCATAGCACTGGTAAAGGTATCAGAATAGGCTAGGTTTATGATCTGATCAAGTTCACAGAAGTGTGGGGTTTCCACGTTTGTGCAAAAGGACAGTGGCAGTGCCACCAGACTGGGGTTTAAACAGTGCACAATGCTCATGAGCAGGGAGAGTAGAACCAGCAAGACACAGAGGTGGGGGTGCATGGTGATCATGTACCCCAGTGGATGACAAATGGCCACATAGTGGTCATGAGCCATGATCACAAGGAGACAATTTTCTGAACAGGCAAAAACTAATAAAAAACAAAGCAGAGAGAAGCAGCCTGTGTAATTGATTCTCCGATCTTGTGTATGGATGTTCACTAGCATCTTTAAGATTATGCTAGTGCTTACACAGATGTCAGTGAAAGACAGGTAGGAGAGGAAGAAGTACATGGGAGTGTGGAGATGGGAGTCAGAGCTGAAAGCTAGGATGATGAGCATGTTTTTCAGGATGGTGACCAGGTAGATAACCAGAAATAGTTTGAAGATGAGTGGCTGCCTTTCTGGATCATCTGTCAGTCCCAGGAGAAAGAATTCCAAAACAGATGTTTGGTTTTTGAATTTCATGTTGTTGTTGAATCTATCAAAAGGATAGGGTAAAAATAGAATGAAACAAATGGTTTCTGGCTGAGTAACAGGCTCTCTTGGGCATGATAGGAATGAAAATTCTTGATACCACTATGGATGTCTGTTGTATACACTCTGGGAATAAGGACCAGCATTCCATGATTAGCATATATTTTCCATGAATTTAATATTTCTGAAGTGTTTGTAACACTTCTTGAAATAAAGAACAAGTAAGAATTCACATTGCAACCCAAGTGAATATACAGATATTTCTCTCCTGCCTTATTCCTCTACTTTTCTTCTCTCTCTTCTAACCCTGACTTCCTTTATTGAACCCATGATTTTTCAGAATGGTGGCAAAACATGGGAACAAAATTAAGCATAAGACATGGAGTTTTCTTTCTATCCATGCATTGAAACAAAAAGAAATGTGGGAATAAACATCAAATTTATCTTTCAGAACAGCAGTTCCCATCCTTTTTGTTATTGGGGACCAATTTTATAGAAGACATTATTTCCACAGACTGTGGGAGAAGGAGAAGGTTGGGATGATTCAAACACAATAACTTCTGCTCTGCTTTTTATTTCCATTATTATTAAAATGAAATAATTATGAGTCATTGTAATGCAGAATCAAGTAAATAAAATAATGGGAAGGACTCATGCAAACTGAAATTAGGGTTGGATTCTGACCTAAACCCTGCCACCGGATATAGTTGTACCATTTAAATACATCAACTCACTTCCCACTGTATTCTAGGCTGCTGGATACAGCATAATTGCTATGTGTCACACACTGATAGAGTTTTGGTATGAGTCTGAAAGCAATTGATTTATTATTGTCTCTGAGCAAACATCACTGCTACTTTTAATCACTATTTGTATCCATTTTCCAGCATTAGCATCAGCACATGTGCTCCACCATAGATTATCAGTCCTTAGACTGTTTTAAACAGCATGGACCTAGATCCTTTGCATGCACAGTTCAGGATTGTGTTTGAGCTCCTGTGAGAACCTAAAGCTACTGCTCATCAGACAGGAGGCAGAGCTCAGGCAGTAATGTAAGACATGCTGAGTGGCAGTAAATACAGACAAAGCTTTGATCACCTGCCTGCTGCTCACCTCCTGCTGTGTGGCCTGCCTCCTAACAGGCCAGGAAACAGTTCACAGCCCAGGTTTAAGGAGCAATGGTGTGTTGTGAAGCAATGGTCTCTTATTTTGGGAAGTCCCAGTATCACCTGATTGTCTTTTCAATTTACAGATGAGACAGTTTATGTTTTAGACCCATGGATCTATCAGCACATGTCATGGAAAAGTCTACACACAGTTTGGCAAATGCTATGTTAAAGATCTCATTGTCAGACTACCTAGCTGATCCTCTTGACTCATCTCTGCAAATCCCCTGGATAATACAGAACCAGCATTTCTAAATATTTCTGTGTTTCTGATTAATTTCCTTTACAATTGCAAGTTTCTTGTTGAAATAGATCCCAAAATTGTCCTTGCTTTCAAAGTGCCATCTGTTATGCATTAATTGAGCTGTAGGATGTGGAAGACAGCCATGCAGGTGGACATGAGGAGTGATTGGAAAACACTAGCTTTAGAATTGAAGCTGGTAAGACCCTCCCTTGGAAACACAAGCAATCTGCTTAACAATTACTTCTAGGAGAAGCTAGGTAACTATGGGAAACACATCCTTTAATGAGTCAGAAAACAAATAATTACATAAAATTAAAAAGTAAATGAACTAATAACTAAATTTAAGAAAAGTAAAATGCAGAGCCTCTTATGAAAAAAAGATAAAAATAAAAATGAATTATTCCTTTCTAGAAGATAGAGACTTAAAAAAAATTACACAGACTCTGATATTCAGGCATACTAATAGGAGAGTCCTTTGTGAGCATTGCTGTTTCTCTCCCTGGTGAAGACAAAAACAACTACATTAGCAGTGATCATTTGGCAATAAATGAGAGTTACAGGCTCTGAATTTATTCTATCTTCTAGCAGTTGCTTTTGGAATGGGAAGAAAATCTTTAACTGGATGTTTTTCATTTGTATAAAGGAAACTGCTCAATGGATGTTTTCACTGGCTGCAGCATGGAGATGTTTTCCAGAGTGTGCTTCAGTATGCACTGTATATATGTTAAATGCATAATCTTTATTTTGCAATTATACACCCAATTCTGAGGGTTAAAATCCTCTCAGAGATATTTTAAAATTATGATAATTAAATTGAATAAAAGCAGCCTATGTAGTTTTAAGTAAGTTCATCCCTCAGTGGACTTTTCCAAACTTTTGTGTCTGTGTATGTGTGAATGTGTCTGTGTGTGTCTTTCATGAGCAAAATCTTACTGCACTTTTCATCAATCAGAAGTAAGTGATGGCTTGGTGTAGTTAAAGAAACAAAAAAGGGAAGACAGAAAAACTGTAGCATGAACAATGCCATTATCAGTGAAGAATATACATGTTCAAATTACTTTTTGGAATCTTGCTTAAGTTAAAATGTGAGGCAAGAAATTTCAATGATACCAATATTCATTTGGGATCAATATATGATAATATATGTTTGGAAAAAAAGTCCAAATTAAACATTAAAAGAATTAGATATATCACTCACAAAGGTTATGTATAATTTATGAATATATTGTCAGAGAAATGCTACCTGAGAAAACATGTACACTTAACTGAAACTCTACAAGTGTGTACACTTTTCTTAAGGATTATCCATGCATTAAAGAAGCTGCAGAAAATCTTGAAGGGCTGACAATCCATAGAAATCAACCAAAATGCCATACACTTCACCATGGCTTTTTAAAGATATGTTTATTGTGAGAAATAATAAGGGCATGTTTGAAGCACTTTCCAGCACATTCTTTTACGAATTTGATTTTTTTTCCACAGGGGAAACTTCACTTTAAGTTGGCATACATTACTCTCTTTGAATTTTCAATGAACTTACCCTTATTCTGCAAAACTACTTCCTGTTGTTGTATTTTAAAATCTTCATATAACAGGACCCTACTGTATATGTGTATTATTTACAATCAGTGCACTTAGATAATTTCAATTTCTGATAAGGTTATAAGTACTCCTCCTATCTTGATGTTAATTACTAGATTGTTCCACTATATTTACAGCACAATTTACTTGAATATTCTTTTTTTCCCCATTAAGTTTATTGGTACATTTTAGGTATAAAATACAGTTACATACATCATTGGGATCTTGTAGCATTACATGAGTATCTTGGTTCTTATTTTTTTCCCCTTCCCCTGGCCTCCCTTCACCCTCTCCACCCTTCCCTATTTGCAAAGACTTTGTTTCCATGTTTTTCCTTTTCTCAATTTTTTTTTCTTTTCCCTTCTTTCCTTTCCCCTATGCCTCCCGCTTTACCTGTTCATTTAGACCCTTACTTCCTATTACACAATATCAATTATACATTTTTAAAATTACAATATCAAGATTTAGAAGACATTACCACAGATTTACAGAATTTAAAAGGATATAGAAAGCATATTACAAAAATCTCTTTTGAAATAAATTTGACAACTTCAAAGAAATACCTTGGAAGACAAATTAATGAAACTAACTCTGGAGGAAATATAAAATTTGAATAGCACCTATTGAAGAAAGTATATTCCTAGCTTGAAAACCTTCCTATATGACAACAGGCTAGTATACATTTTAACTGACAAATTATATCAAACAATTAAAGCAGAAAAAAAAGGAACACTTCTCCCCTCTTTTTAGGAAATCAACATTGTGCTAATCCTAAAACTGGATAAAGATAATAGAAGAAAAATTATGAACATAGATAGAAATTTGTTTAACAAAACAAACTAATAGAAGTCAGATCTGGCAGTATGTAGAAAGTGGTTTCTTTATGGGGATGGCAGTATTGGTTCAGCATTGGAAGATCCACCCCTAAAAGTCATCATTTTAACAGAGGACAGGAAAAAGCCATATGATCCAGTCATTAGTTGGAGAAAATTCTACAGTTGTGCATGGTAAAAGCTAACAGGAGACTAGAAGTAGAACAGAACCTTCTCAACAGATTAAAGACATGTACTCCATACTTCCAGCAAACCACCTTATATGAATGGGCAAGATACAATGCTTTCTCCCTAAGGTAGGGAACAAGGGAATATATGCCTACTGTTCATCTATCTATTAAACTTTGAATCATAGGCCTAAACCAAAATAGTCTGGCAATAAAATGACACAATTAGGATAGGATTGGCAAGGTAGAAGCAAAATCTTTATATGTAGATGAAATGGTCATCTACAGAGAAAATACTAAGAAATCTCTAGGAGCCCCTAGAATTTGTATTTGAATTTAGCAGGATTAGAAAACACAAGGTATATATAAAAATTCAGGTCTATGTGTACTTGCTATAAATAAAGAATTGTATATTGAAATCTAAAAGTTATGTAGGAGTACAAAGGACCTAGAAAAGTAAAAGAAAGTAAAAAAACAGTGTTGGAAGACATTTAGTACCTAATTTTAAGACTTCTTCTAAAGCTACATCAATCAAGGCAGTGTTGGTGTAAGGAAAGACATATAGATCACTGGAATAAAACAGAGAATCTAGAAATAGAAGCACACATATATGGGCCACTGAGTTTTGAAAGATTATTTAACATTAATATTTTATAGAATATAAACTCAATTCAAGAGCTGAGGCAAAGAGTGTTTTCAGCAAATAGTACTAGAACACCTGGTATCTGTATATAAAAAATTAACTTCAACCTTTATTTCCATACATAAAAATAACTTGAAAGGATCTATGAACCTAAATATGAAAGATTAAAATTATAAAACGTTAAGAAGAAATTATCAGGTAAAATGTTTATGAATTCAGGGTAGGCAAGAACTTCCTAGGATACAAAAAACATCATGTGTAAAAGGAAAAAATTGACAAATGAGATTCCATCAAAACTTAGTACTTTAAATGACATTGTTAAAATGAAAAGTAGTCCTTAAACAGATCATATTTATAATACATATAACTTGTGACTGGAATATATAAAGAACAATTAGAACTCATTAATAGACCACCCAATTAAAAGTAGACACAAGAAGATGATAAACAGCCAGTACAGCACAAGGAAAGGTGTGTAACACTAGAATCAGAAAAATACTAATCAGTACAACAACAAGATTGAATTATACACTCATTAGGGAGATGAAGTTAAAAGTTGTAAAAGTCTTGTCGTGAATTTTTCTTTGGGTTGGAATCTCCCCCTTTGCATTTAATTTTCATGCCCAACAGATTAATTCTGCTGGGCTTTCTGGGGTTGTGATCCTCATTGTCTTTTCCTAGGATATTGTCTAAAATGTTTTGGAGTTTTGGTTAGATATTCATGAAGTTCCTAAGTTTCTCTTTATCATGAAAGTATCTTATTTCTCCATCAATTTTGAAAGATAGTTTTTCAGGGTACATCAATCTGGGTTGGAGGCTGTTTCCCTTTAGGTCTTGAAATACATCACTCAAAGCTCTTCTTGCCTTGAGGGTTTGCATTGAAAAGTCTGCTGTGATTCTGATGGGCTTTCTTTTGTATGTGATTTGTTTTCTTTCTCTCATTGCTTGTAGAATTTTGTTCTTCTATTGGGTTTCTGGAATCCTAACTGTTATTTGCCTATGTGTAGATTTTTTTTTGACCAAAACTAGTTGGAGTCCTATATGCCTCGCTTACCTGTATGTCAAGTTCTTTCCCCTTGCTTGGGAAGTTTTCTGCCATCACTTCTGTGAAGTTTTTTTAATGTTATCTGCACTCTCTCCTGTTTCTTCATTAACTCCAATCAGTCTTATGTTATTCCTCTTGGCATCTTCTAGCAGCTGCTGGATTGATTTCTCATGGCCCCTTACATTCTGCTGCGTAGACTTTCAATGGAGTTTTTAATCTCCTGGAAATCCTTTTACATCTATTTTATGGATTCCATTTGTTTCCTATGTTGCTATTCCATCACGTTCCTCAAATCCTTTATTTTTTATCTGTGTCCTCTCTGGATTTATTAATCATGTCTTGCACTAAGGGCAAAATCTTTGCTTTATCTTAGAAATTATTTATGATTTTATTTTTTCCAGATCCTCTTTTGTTGCCACTTCTGGGAGTCCAGGTGGTTGAGCATCAGACTGTTCCATCTCATTTCCCTTTAGAGTTTCTCTAGGTGATCTGGAAGTCTGTTTTTGAGGCTTGTTTATGTGCCTTCTCATTTCCCCGGGGCAGGGTTTGTGCTGCTGGTGCCCCCTCAGCTCACCTCCTCTGCCCTAGGAGTGGTGGAATGTCAGCAGGGAGCCTCCTCCTTCGTGCTGTGATTATCTCACCCCCTCTGCCCTAAGGGTGGTGGCATGGCGGTGGGGGAGCCTCCCCCTAGGTGCTGGGATTGGCTCACATCCTCTGCCCTAGGAGTGGTGGAATGGTGGTGTGGAGTCTCCTCCTGGGCACTGGGATTGGCTCACCTCCTTTGACCTTGGAGCAGTGGAATGGCAGTAGGGGAGCCTCTTCCAGGATGCTGGGATTGGCTCACCTCCTCTGCCCTAGGAGTGTTTGAATGGCCTACTTGAATATTCTTTAACTGATAGATGCTACAGTTACTGCCTTTTGCTTATGACTGCACATCCAATTAAGAGCCATGCATGCGGGACACCATGACATTCGAGAGGGCTCCTTTGGGGAAAATAGAACAGTGAAGGAGATCATTAAGTTGGTGACTTGTGTATACTTTGGATTTTGTTACTCCATTTAATGATACATAAAACAACACAGCATGGTAATAACATTGGTTAAGGGTAGGAGAAAGATGTAAGGTTGTGTTGCAGGTGTTGTTATTTAGGTCATTTCTTCCTATTGGTGTGAAACATGAGGACCAAGAAAGTGCTCAATGAGCTACTCTTTCTCCACCTCCTCATCCAAAGAACTTACACTCCTACCTTACTTAAATGTCCAAGAGATTTCTGTAAGGAGGTGAAATTGTACTGCAATATCTGCACTCATTTCCAAATAATAAAGGAAGAGACTTTGGCTTACCTGGAGGGTTTCTTTGAGAATGGTGCTCAGAAAGTCACCTGCATGTGAAAGTTAAAAAGTTCTGTCCTCAGGAGGGGTGGACACATGGACTTACTCAATGCTTCTGCACCAAGATCTTTCTCTGGAGAGAGCACAGCTACTGCTGGCTAACTGGGGAGGGTTTTTGAGTGAGGTTGCAGAGCTTGAATTCTAAAGTTTCCATATCCCTCAAGGGTCAATTCCAAAGCTCCTCATTAACCTGATAGTTACTGGAATCACTACTGCCATTCTGATCCCAGGAGCATAGATCCTTAAACATCAACTCTATGGAGGGGAGGAATTCAACATGAGTGATTTCCTCACTCCTGATGCCAGCTGTGCATCATCCAGGTCTCTCTATCATTACTCATCAATTTCATTAGACACATAATCCTTTGAACGTCTCTAATAAATCCTTACTTTCCACTTTAGCTATGTCAATCTATTTCATCATCTCAGGAAGTTGAATGGAATTTTTATTATAAAAAACATTTACATACATGTATTTGTATATACAGACTCTGCCAACAAATGTATACCCATTGCAAGAAAAGAAAGCTAATAAGCATCTGGGAGCTAATGGCCACCACTTTGAGCAATTTTGTAATTGTAGAGCCCAAAGGTAATTTTTATTAATTTCGTGATGCCTCAATAAATTTAGTTTTAGAATATTTATACTGTTTTTCTTTTCCTGAAGTGTGTAGACATTTTTGGCAGACTCTGTGTATACATAAAATTATGATAATATTGCTAGCATATGGTAAAATTGAAAACACTAAGAAAAGTTCTTCATAAATATATTAATGGCAGAATAGTACTCCTTTCTATATAAATACTGCATTATTTTTATTCGTTTATTTCTTGATGAGTATATAGGCTATTTCCAAGGTTTTATAAATTGTGTAGCTATAAACATAGTATGCATATATAACTGTGATATGATGCTATTAACTTTTGGGGGGAGATACCTAGAAGTGGAATAGCTGGGTCAAATAGAACCTTTATTTTTAGTTTTTTTGGGAATCTCCATACTGATTTCCATAGTAGTTGTATCAATTCACACACCTACCAACAATGGAGAAGGGTTCTTTTTTTCCCCACATCCTCACCAGCATTTCTTATACATAATAGATAATCCATAAACAATAGAATACTACTTTAGCACAAAGAAGGATAAACTTCAGACAGTTTTAGGTAAATAGATGCATCTCAAGACCTAGGATAGGGTACAACTATGATGTACCTTCAGTTATTTGGAATCAATGGATCAAGTCATAAATTGTTCCTGGGAGAATAATCATTCTGAAGAGACTGAATCAATAATAAAAAACTTTCAAATAGGCAATAAACTCAAGATCTGTGAGCCTTGCCAATGAATTCTACCAAACATTTAAAGAAATTTTATCTACATTTTTTTTTTTTTTACAGTACTAGGGATCAAACCCAGGGTTTTCACATTGAATTCAATCCAGCGTTTTAAATTTTGAGACAGGGTCTTTGCAACTTAACTAGGTTTCCCAGGTTGGGCTTGAATTTGTGATTCTACTACCACAGCTTTCCAGAGTGCTGGGATTACAGACATACATTAGCTAAGAATTTGTATCAATTATTCTCAAAGTCCTGATAAATGGGAAGCGGAGTGAATGCATCCAAACTCCATTCGGAACGCTGTCTTTATACTCTTATGAAAGCAAGAAAAGACAATAAATGAGAAAATTGCAAGCCTGTGTCTTTGAAGAACAAAATGTAAATTCCTTAACAAATGTAGCCAACCAAGTTTTTAAAAAGTTCTGAAGAGCAAGCAAAACAACCAAACCTGGATTGTCTGTCTCATGGAAGGACTGTTCAACATATGTACTAAATGGATACAAATCAATGAATTGATACACAGCATTTTTCCTTGTGAATTTTCCAAAATCACAAGCTAACAGGAAAACCACAACTTAAAATATTATTTCTGAGTTTCATGATAGTGATTCTCAACTAGCATATTGCATGAGAATCGGCTGGAGGAATTAGAAAAATTGCACTGTTGAGCTTCACATCTAGAGTGTTAGATTCAGAAAGTTGGACATAGGTTCAAGTTTTCTCTTCTAAAATACTCTGAAAAGCTTCTTCTGCTGGTTTTGATACAACACTTGAAGTCCACCATTCTAAAACATTGACCATTATGTTCTAAACAAAATTCAAAAATGTAAAATCACCAATGACTTATTTTTTCACCATTTATTTTCTTTTGAGTAAAGATTTCATATATATTATCTTAGGAGAGTAATGTTTCATCTTCATGTAATTGGTAAGATGTAATATCTTCTAAAATCATGGGCATTGTAAATGGAGTGTCCAGGAAATACATTATCATGTTCTGAACATGCTGCTTCTAAAACAGACCATTCTTCAACCCACTGTAGAACATAGACTCTTCTGTGGGATGGTTAATTAATTTTTCCATGGTTGAAACAGAATCTGAAACTTTCTGAAGAGTGACCCAGCTGGATAATAGTCTGCAAATGGGACTGAGGGGAATCTAAAAGCATGATTCAATATACTATGATCTGCAAGAGCCAGCCTTCCAAAATGACTAAAATATCTCATGGTACTTCACACTTCCATCATTGGAATATACCTAATTTTTGGAACTAATGAGAATGTTACCAAAAATCATAATAAGAAATACAATATTTAAGATAAATGGCTATGATCATCAACACTAACACTTAGAAAATTCTGTTACTAGGTACAGTTTTCAGCACTTTAAAGATATCAACTGATTTTATTTTCAAAACTATTATGAATTAGGTATGTTGATGGCCTCTATTTCACCCATAATCTTATGGGAAAAAAAGATAAAGTGATAAATTTATGGATATACAAATATATTGACACATGAGACTCTCATATGTGTTGTGTTGATAAAGGGAGTGGAATTTGGAAGTTGGGGCTCCAGAATTGACCATTAACCACAGGAGGTGACCTCAGACTTTATAGGACTAGCCAACCTAATGAGTTAGTGTTATCATACCATGTGGGGTTTGAAAACTGCCACCAAAATAAAGCCACAGGGGTTGCTTCTATTTTCAAGGTCTAAAATTTTTGACAGCTCTGAATCAAGTGACAGCTTCAACACAGGACCCACACCTGAGGCTGAGAATGTGCTTCCAAGTACCTCCAGCTGTAAGGTCTGTTGTGTTGATATTACTTTCACCTGATACTACAAGATGAAATATTACTCACCTGAGATAATATGCAATAAATCTTCCTTTCCAAAAAAAAAAAAAAAAAGAGAAAGAGAGAAAGAAATTAAAGGAAAACAGGATGAGTTGCATGGAATTTTTACAGCAATAAGTAAAAGAAAAATTTTATTGTATCCTAAGCTGAATCTTATGATGAGATAGACAATCAGTCTCCCAACATTAATATTTAGGCTACTTATGAGGCATTAGGGGAGGAGGTGGGGGAATAATAAATGGCAAAAATAGGACATTAAATAAATTGTGCTTGGATACTTCAATAACTTATCATTGAGAGACTTCAAAGATTTAAGGCATATAAAAAGCTGAGTATCGAATTCACATGTCAAGTGTAAAGTCCTTCTATGTAATATTATTGATATAATTAGTTGAAGAAATGAGATATAATTTTAGAATTTTCTTTCATTTCCCATCTTGCTGCTGTATATCCTTCTCCCTGGGAAACCATGCTTATGACTTCCTTTCTCCCCTCCCCTGTCTTCCTGTTCCCATTCATCACAAATATCCTTCAAACATCAACACAGTTCTGTTCTGTAGTGGACTCTGGGTTTCTTTTCCTAGGTACCTCAACAGTCACAACTATGCTAGCCAACAATACCAGGAAGAAGAAAATCAGTTCAACTCAAACTGAAGATTAGCTCCAAATAGAGGATAGGTTTACTTATCATTTATCTATGTGAATATATCTTCATCTACCTACCTAATACCAGTGATAATGAATGAATGTACCACAAACCCTGCAAATATTTAAGGCAAATTCTATGTAAATTCTCTGATTCTTATTTGCATATTATAAACAAGTTTCTAATATGTTCTTTATAATCTACATGGACTACTTAACAAGTATCTAGAAAGTATTTCTTTTTAGACTTTATCTACCAAGTTTTCCAAACTTCACAGTAGTAACCTGACTTCCTGTATTCCTACATATGTATGAATAATGAAATATATTGTATATATAGTAAGCCACTCCTAAAAAGAAAAATACTAAGCATAACGTATAGTAATACCTCGGTAAATGAATGCTGCTGTTTGTCAACAATTTGGCTCACAAACTGAAGTGTTCAGCAAAATCCTTTTAGTATATGTGCTGCCAAAGCAAGCAGTGTTTAGCAAAATTTGATTCTGTTTGTGAACTCCATCTCATGTGACAACATGACTACAGCCATCTTCCCCACAGGAACACAAATGTAGCCTCTATTCCAGAATCATGGAATGAATTGTTTGTGAAATATACGTGTGTGTGTGTATACATATATATATATGTATACACACATATATATGTGTGTGTGTGTTTTATGTATAACATGTCATATATAGATTTAAATTAAATGATCTGGTTGTCAATAATGTTGCATAAAATTGTAAATTAATAGAAAAACATTAATCCCATGAACCTGGTAACTACGGGATTGTAAGTACATGTTTCCAGAAAGCTACCATAATTTAGCTGGAAGATGAGGTACAGTTGTTAAAGCATGAATATTTGTGTTGAGATACCACAATCCTAAGTGTTTAGAAAAAAGTGTACAGGAAATGGAAACAGTGAAATGAAATGCTTTGTTAATTGCTGAGCTGGCACTAGAGTAAATGAATAGATTATCCAGTAAAAAGTGCTAAGTAATAAAAGTTAATTTTATTTATTTTCCACATGAAAGGCAAAAAATAAATTTTGCATGATAAGCTTCAATTAAAGCAAGATCATAAATCCTTCACGGAGCAAAGTAAGGGTTTCAATATTAAGTCCTACTTAGTATAGACCATCAGGAAAATAACAAATTTAACCATCTTAAAACTAAGCACTTGAAGGAATCTATTAAATAATGTAACACAAATGCTAAAGGAGACACAGGTCTAAAAACATTTACCATATAGATAGCAGTCTTTAATATATACATAAGTATATATAATATATAACATAGACTGCTATTACAAGTGGATAAAAGCTATTAGGAATTGATTTTAAAAAGATAAGGTCAGTGGAAATACCATAAATATGCATATTTCAGATATGGTCCATAATATATGAAGTAATTCTAAACATCACAAGAAAAATGAAAACTAATTAAATGATATTTTATAATCATTACATTGTCAGGATAACAGAAAATGCTTTGGGCTGGAGTAGTGGGGATATTAAATGGGAATTTAAAATGGTTCTGTCACTTAGAAAATCTCTTGGGAACTACCCAAAATGTGAACCACCCGGAAAACGTAAAGTTACTCTGCTATAGCCAGTTATTCCAACCCAACTATATAACTATCTTCTTTTTCTTTGGAAGACAAGGGGAAGAATGCTGAAACAGTTTTATTCACAATGGCTGAAACAGATAACACTGTTTTGTTATCAGGAGGGTGTATCATTTTTAAATCACAATACATAACTTGAAACTATGGAGATTGGGCCAGGGATGTAGCTCAGTGGTGATACTCCTGCTTGGCAGGGCCAAGGTGCTGAATTCAATCCCTGCTACGGGGGAAATTAATGGAGATTGAATAAGAATGCATAACTACTAAACACACCGTGACTGACTTGGAGATCCTGGAGGAGGGTCACGATAGTACATGAAGTTCATTCACTAAATTTGAACATTAACAAGGTCAAAACGAATCACCTTTATACTGTAAATTGTATAGGTATATCACCAGGGGTGATAAAAAGAATTTGAGTTATATGAAAATGACAGTTTTTTAAGGGAAAAAATGGTTGCTACTGGTAGTCAGACACTTGCTGCAACAATGCAATTTCTGTCTCCATCGTTACAATGTCTCCTTTTTCTCTGTGTGTTCTTGCTCCCCTTCTGTTTTATTCAGAAGGAAACATATGCTTGCACTTAAGACCTACTCTGATAATCCAGGAAAAACATTTTCTCAGCAAATTATTTTCTCTCAAACAAGTAACAGGCACCTATTTAATGTTTAAATTAATCAGAACTTAGTATAAAAGGAACTGGACATATTTTGAGGGCCACAATTCAATCAATTATGGAGGTACAGTCTACATGATATATGGAAAATGAGTCATCTAAACTGACCCCAGGAAGGGACCTCCCATTTCTGTCTCTGGCATCATGTCCAGGACAACAGCTGAATTTCTCCCTATCATCTGGTGACCTGGATAAGACAAGGCTTAGGAAGACGCCACCTCATGGAGGACAGACCAAAGCCCTGCATTGTTACATTCCCTACCTTGGATGTCCTTGTAATAAAAGGTATCACTCTATTATTGGAATATATTGATGGTAGAAATTATTTTCTTACTGGGGCTAAAAGTAGTACCTGTACTAAGGAGTTTCAACAATATTACAATTATCTCAACAAACTGATTATCTCATCATGCAAATTTTTTTAATTAATTTTTTGGCATAGTTTAGGTATACAATATAATGACATTCATCATTGGAAATTTGTGCCATTTCATAATGTACATGGTTTCTTAATTTTCCCCCATTCCCCTGCCCTCCCTTCAACCATTCTACCCCTCCCTATTTACAAAGACTTTGTATATACCTATTTGCTTTAGGTATTTTTATTGCAAGAAATAATGAAGGCTAATTTAAGGCCTTTCACTGTGTTTACTTATATGATTTTCAATTTATTCTTTCACAAGGGAAATTACCATACTGCCATGATATACATTATTCTCTCATAATTTTTATTATGTTTGGTGATATTTTTCTTAATACATAAAATATATTGCCTTTTAAATGTTTCTATACACAGGACATATATATATATGATTATGCATATATATGTATATATATGCTATTTATATTTGACATTATTTACTAAATGTTGTTATATTTACTGTTGATATATCCTCCCTCGCAAATCTTAACTACCAGATTATTCCACTATATTGTCACAAAACAATTTGTATTTCATTCCTTATTCAGTGGATGCTACGGCTTCTGCTTTATATTAATGACAAATTTACAATGTACAGTCATGCATAGGAATAATCCCATATTCATATCATGCCATTGGGAAGGATGAGGAGGAACAAAGGGGATACTGAGGGGGTGAATTCTATATGCGTCTTATTTCATTATTTCATTTTTAAAAACCTGAAATAGATATGACAAAAAGTCCACATTCTTGGTATTGGAGAGTGGATACACAGGGTCAAGCTGTTGTTGTTGTTGTTGTTGTTGCTGTTGTCATTGTTCTTAATGACACTAAATCTGCTGCTCCTCCTTAAAGTATTTGGTAATTTTAATAAGTAAATCTTGTGGACTAGGAAGCTACTGAATGATCCTCTCTGCATCTCTACCTCCTCTCCAGGGTCCTCATTTCCCCCCTTCATGATTGAAACAAAAATTTCTGCATACTATACCTAGAACCAGCATATGGAAGAAGATAATAATAAATTATAATGGGGTGAAATCTGTCTCCTTCAAAATTCATATGCTCAAGTCCTAATCCCCAATATAGTAGAACATGACTGCAGTTGGAGGTCTATCTTTGGAAAATTTTGAACATGTGCCATCTCCCTAAGATGAATGTAATCATTATGGACTGAAAATATGTACTAATAAAAATAAAAATTAAAAAATTTAAATCTGGATATTAGACATTATTAGCTCTATCTTGCTTATGTAAATGGTAACATTATTAGTTACAGAAATAAAGGCAAAATTGCCTTGAAAAAAGAAAAGTTATTTAATTAAGAATGTGATCATTAGAGTGAACACCAATCAAATATGATTGGGTTTCTTTTTTGAAGAGAAAAATTAGGACACGGACACCCACAGAAGGAAGAGCACAGTGAAGACAGCCATCCACATCCCAGGGAGAGAGACTTCAGGAAAAGCCAGCTCTCTCTGTATCCTAATTGTTCACCTTTGCCCTCCAGAACTGTGACAAAATAAATTTCTGTTCTTATACTACCCAGTCTGATACTTTGTTAGAGCAGCTTTATGCCAATAATAGACTCATCAATACACTCCCATCACCACCAAAATAATTCAAATAAACATGAGAATATTTTATGAAACTCATAATTTGAGATGGAAAAGATTTCTGTTCAGGAGGAAAACAGTCCCTGCTGCTGTGAAGAGAGAGCAGGTGTCTTTCAGAATGAGAACTGGGTGAGTAATGGTGAAAATGAAAGTGAGAATGTGTCAGGAAAATGACAGTCAAGTGGGCTCCTGAGGCACCTGCTCCTCATCATCTTTTCTTAAAAAATTCTTTTGTTGGTACATTTTAGGCATACAATACATTTACATTTATCATTAGGTGCTTGTACCTGTACATAATGTAT
The DNA here is from genome assembly GCF_053883595.1 of Heterocephalus glaber. Taxonomy (NCBI): domain Eukaryota; kingdom Metazoa; phylum Chordata; class Mammalia; order Rodentia; family Bathyergidae; genus Heterocephalus; species Heterocephalus glaber. The sequence goes on from NW_028258494.1 coordinate 1,328,627, forward strand.
CTTAGTTCTTATTTTTCCCCATTACCTGTGCACCTTTCACCCGCTCCACCCTTCCCTATTTACATAGATTTCATTTTCATTTTTTTCTATTCTCATAATTTTTCCATTCTCTTCTTCCCTTTCCCCTTCCCCTCCCACCACTCCTACACCTTTGGATCTTTTCCTAGTTCAAATTATCAATTAATCTTTTTAATCCTTCTTTACACTTTCAGTTACTCACACTAAAGTAACTATTAGGTATTTACACGTGTGTGCTATTTATTTCACTTAAGAGAATGGCCTCAACATGCACCCATTTAGCTATAAATGTCTCTAGTTTCTCGTTCTTTATGGCTGAGTAGTACTCCATTCTATTTAAAAACAAAAAAACAAAAAAAAAAACCCACATCTTCTTCATCCAGTTTCCAGTTGATGGGCACTTGGTCTGTTTCTAAACTTTAGCTATTACAAACTGTGCCTCTATAAACATGGGTGCACATATATCACTGTGGTATGATTCTTTTAAATCTTTTGGGAAGGTACCCAGCAGGGGAATAGCTGGGTCAAATGGGACCTTTAGTCCTAGTTCTTTGAGGTGTCTCCATACTGGTTTCCACAGTGGTTGCACCAGTCTGCACTCCCACCAACAATGGAGAAGGGTTTCTTTCTCTCCACACCCACCAGCATTTGTTATTGGTTGACTTCTTGATAGGAGCCATTCTTTCTGTGATGAGGTGGAATCTCAGTGTTGTTTTCATCTGCCTGAATGAAATGACCAGTGATTTTGAACACTTTTTTCATATATTTATTTGCTGCTTTTACTTCTTTGTCTGAGAAATGTCTGTTCATTTCAGATGCCCATTTTTGAATTGGGTCTTTGAATTTGAGGGGTCTGAATTTTTTCAATTCTTTATATATTCTAGATGGTAGACCTTTGTCTGAGGTACAGCTGCTAAATTTTTTCCCATATTGTACGTTGGCTCTTAGCTTTGTTGGTGGTTTCTCTTGCAGTGCAGAAGCTTTTTAATAAGATGAGATCCCAGTTGTTGATTCTTTGTGCTAATTCCCGTGCTACTGAGGTTTTGTTCATAACATCTTTTCCTATGCCAATGTCTTCAAGACTTCTACCTAATTTATCTTCCAGCAAGTTTAGTGTTTCTGTCTTAATATTTAGATCTTTAATCTACTTTCATCTTAGTTTAGTACATGGTGATAGGTATGGGTCTAGTTTTAATCATTGGCAAGTTGAAATCCAGGTTTTCCATCACCATTTATTAAATAGGATATCTTTCCTCCAATGAGGGTGGTTGGCTCCTTTGTCAAAGATGAGGTGGCTGAGTATGTCTGTAGTTGTTTCTGGATCTTATAGTCTATTCCACTGATCCTCGGGTCTGTTTCTTTGCCAGTACTATGCTGCTTTTGTCAGAGTAGCTTTGTAGTATATTTGCAAGTTGGGGATTGTGATACTCCCAGCCATGTCTCTGTTGCCTGGAATTGCTTTTGCTATCCTAGGTCTCTTCTGGTTCCAAAGGAATTTTTGGATTGTTTTCTCTAGATCTGTGAAACATATTGTTGGAATTTCAGTCAGCATTGCATTAAATCTATATAGTAGTTTTGGAAGTATGGCCATTTTCACTGTATTGGTTCTTCCTACCCAGGAACAAGTGATGTCTTCCCATTTCCTTATATCCTCCTCAATCTCCCTTTTCAGATTATTTTAGTTTACAGTGTAGAGGTCTTTTGCTTCCTTTGTTTGGTTGATTCCTAGATATTTCATTTTTTGGATGCTACTGTAAAAGGAATTGTTTCTGGTGTTGCTCTCTCAATGAGTCTGCTATTTGTGTATAAGAAGGCTACTGTTTTTGTTTTTATTTGGTACTGGGGGATCAAACTCTGGTCCTTGTGGTTGCACAGCAGGCAGTGAAACCACTGAGCTAAATCACCAGCCCATGGCTACTGTTTTTTGAGTGTTGGTCTTATATCCAGGTACTCTACTGAATCTGTCAATTAGGTCTAGAAGTCTTTTGGTGGAGTTTTCTGGGTTTTCTATGTAAAGTATCATATCATCAGCAAATAATGACAGTTTAACTTCTTCCTTTCCTATTGTTATTCCTTTTATTTCTTTCTCTTTTCTAATTGCTATGGTTAATGTTGCCAGAACTGTATTGAACAGGAGTTAGGATCTTAGTGTGAAATTTTTCAATTTTTTCCATTTAGTATGATGTTAGCTGTTGGTTTTTCATAACTAGCCTTAATCAGATTGAAATAAAGACCTTCTATTCCAATTTTCTGTAGCATTTTTATCATGAATGTGTGTTGAATTTTGTTGAATGCCTTTTCTTCATCTATTGAGATGATCATATGGTTTTTGTCCTTGACTCTGTTAATATAGTGCATTACATTTATTGATTTATAAATGTTAAATCATCCTTGGATCCCTGGAATAAATCCAATTTGGTCAGGGTGTATGATCTTGATGACCCTCTGTATTCTGTTTGCCAGTATCTTGTTGAGGACTTTTGCATCTATGTTCATTAGGGAAATTGGCCTGTAGTTCTCTTTTTGGGCTGGGTCTTTCCCTGGTTTTGGAATCAAAGTAACATTTATTTCCAGGAATGAATTTGGAAGCCTTGATTCCCTTTCAATTTCCTTGATGAGTTTAAAGAGTAATGGTGATAGTTCTTCTTTAAATGTCTTGTAGAATTCATCAGTGAAGCCATCAGGACCTGGGCTTTTCTTTGTTGGTAAATTTTGTACTACATTTTCAACTTCACTCATTGTAATTGGGGTGTTTAGAATTTCTATATCATCTTCATTTAACTTTGGCAATTTCTATGTGTCTAGGAATCTGTCAGTTTCTTCTGTGTTGTCCATTTTATTAGAATACAGGTTCTCAAAGTAGGTATTGATGATCCTCTGGATTTCTCCTGGGTCTGTTGTGACTTCCCCTTTTTCATTCTTAATTGCATGGATTTGAGCCTTTTCTTTCCTTTTTTTTTTTGATAAGGTTGGCTAAAGGTTTATCAAATTTATTTAGTCTTTCAAAAAACCACCTCTTCACCTCTTTGATTCATCAATTTTTGTATCATTCTCTTAGTCTCCATTGCATTGATTTCTGCTCTGATCTTTATTATTTCCTTTCTTGTACAAGCGTTGGTTTTGTTATGCTCTTTTTCTAAGAGCTTGAGGTTCTGTATTAAGTTATTTATTTGAGTTCTCTCAGTTTTCCTAATATGGGCATTCACTGCTATGAATTTCCCATGTCGAACTACTTTTGTTGTGTACCATAGATTCCTGTATGTTGTAATGACATTGTCATTTACTTGTAGAAATTGTCTTATTTCTTCTTAAATTTCCTCTGTGGCCCATTGGTTGTTCAGGAGGGTGTTATTCAATTTCCATGTGTTTGTGGGAGTTTTGCAGTTTCTTATGCTATTTACCTCCAATTTTATTGCACTGTGGGGTGATAACATACAGGGGGTAACTGCAATTCTTTTACATTTACTTAGACATGTCCTATGAGCTAGCACATGGTTTATTCTGGAGAATGAGCCATGTGCAACTGAAAAGAATGTGTATTCTGATTCTGTGGGGTAGAACACTCTATAAACATCTATTAAGTCCATTTGTTCAATAGCTTGGTTCAGTTCTAGAATTTTGTTGTTAATTTTTGGTCTCGATAATGTGTCTCTTTGTGATAGTGGGGTATTAAGTTCCCCCACTACAGTTGTGCTTATTTGGTTTTTCACGTCCACTAATATTTGTTTTTTATAGTTGAGGCATTCATATTTGGTGCATATATATTTAGGATTGTCATCTCTTCCTCTTGGATTGTTCCCTTCTCAAGGATGTAGTGGTCGTCTTTGTCTCTCTTAATTAGTTTTTGCTTGAAATCTACTTTGTTTCCAAATAAGATTGCTATGCCTGCTTTTTTCTGGGTTCCTGTTACATGGTCCTCATTGTCTTATGTGTGCACTTTTATGATAACTTCCTCTTGGTGTAATTGTGGTGAAACACCTCTCTTAGGTCCAAACCATAAACTAAGGGGCTTTCAGCTATCTGATTGAGTTCACTGAGAATAATGCTCAGCATCTCACCTGAATGTGAAAAATAGAGGACCTGGGTCAAGAGAGAAAGACTCATGGACTTAGTGCACTTTGGAGCACCAGGCTCATCTTTAGGAAACAGTGCAGCTGTTTCTACCTGACTGGGCAGTACTATGGGGCAAGATATTCATTGGCCCACTCTTACAGTCTCTTTATCCCTCAGGGCTCAATACCCCAAGCTCCTCATTAGATAAAAAATATTTCTATCATTCTGATTCCAGGTGAGATATTCTGAAAAACTAACTGTCAGGATCTCACAATTCCCTGACCCTTGAGGGAAGGCGTGTCTCATCCAAGCCTTGTCATGATTTCTTCTCACCTCAATTTCAGCTACCTTGTTCACATAACACCTGGAACTTTTTAGTTACCTCCGTATATTTCATAATAGGAACGAGACTAATTCAGTTTCAGGTGTTAAAATAAACACATATAAATTAATTATACAAGTATGGTACAATTAAAAACACTCTGAAATGTTTCTTCACAAGTGAATCATGTCTTGAAACTTATTTTTGTTCTATATATTTAGCTCAGAATATTCAATTTTCACTGTGTTTATAAAAGGGATATTGTTTCCTAATTATATTTAATGAATGTTTTTCAATTCTGTCACATATTTTAAATGTACATTTTTTAACATTAGAAAATGGTGAGCTTCCTTTATGGCAGGGTAATCCTTCATTGTGTATAAATACCACATTTTCTTCATTCGTCTGTTCATGAGCATATAGGTCACTGCCAAGATATATTTGTTATAAATTGTACTGTTATAAACATGAATATATATGTATCACTGTAGTATGATGTCTTTAACTCTTTTGCAAAGACACCTGGAAGGGGAATAGCTGCATAAAAAGGACTTTCTATGTACTGCAAACAAGTACAAAAAAAGGGAAGGGGATTAAGAAACAAAGCAGCAAACAAGGGACAGGCAAGGGATTGAAAAAAGGAATGAAGATGTATTATGTACATGTGCCAATTCCCCATAAGGCATGTAAACTTTATGTACTACAAATATGTATTAAGAAAAACAAAACAAATAAAAAGAAAGAACATGAGCTGAAACTAGCTCTGCATGCTAAATTAACATGATTACAAAATTATCCATGGCTGAGTTGTATGGAAATATCTGTATTTCATGAAATTTGATTAGATTCCAAGCTAGATTTTATAGTTAATTAGTGCTTATTTCCAAAACTTCTCTGATTAAAAATGATATACTTTCATTTTATTAACAATTTATAGTATATTAAATCTTTCTGTATAAATTTTATTGACCTATAATTTTGAAATGTATTATTGAAAATCACCTTTTAAGAAGACATTGTTGGTCTTAAAATGAGAGAGAGAAAAGAAAGTATCAGAATGTTTTCCATTAACTTCTTTACCCAATTAATCTTACAACTCACAAAATGTAAGACATGTTTAACAGCTAAAACATATAAAAGCATACAAAAACCAATTTTTCCATGTAACATCCATAAGAAGAGTAGGCATAGGGCCAAGGATTTAGTTCAGTGGTTTCACCGCCTGCTGTGCAAGCTCAAGGACCTGAGTTTGATCCCAAGTACCAAAAAAAAAAAAAAAAAAAAAAGAGTAGGCATAAATATACAATAATATTTTTGGGGTACCAAAAAAAGACATGAAGAATATTGTGTTGATTGGACAGAGGTCAAAGTGCTCAGGTTTTTACCCTCATAAGCCAGAAAATACTTATTTATTCCAGGTCATAAAGATGCAATATCTTTGGAGGACATTGTTTGCAAAGCGCAGAGAAAAACTTCTTACTTGAGAATGATGGGAGAACTTAAGTGTTGAGTTGTTTAGACCCATGACAGTGGCCTAGAACAGCTGAAAGTTTCAGAAAAGCCTCCAAGCAAGAAATAATGGGCTAAAAGATTGGCTTGGTGTATGGCTGTGTAAATAAGAGAAGATTAGCATCAGAAAAGAAAAACTAAACTGTTTTGGCTCCTGAAAAAAAAAAAAGAATTTCAAAAATGAATTCAGCCCATCATGGAGGCATGTGACCATAATCAAGTTGTTTGTGAACCTGAGCCAGTCATGAGTTGGAGGACAGAGGATAACATACATTGAGTCTCCTCAAGACTTCCATCATGTCCGTGTTCCTCAGAGCATAGATGAAGGGGTTCAGCATCTGAGTGGCCACAGAATACATCACAGAACCCACTGCAGTCTTCCTCAGTGAATCTGCAAATAGAGAGCTGATGTACACCCCCAAACCTGTCCCATAGAACAATGAAACAACAGAGAGATGAGACCCACAGGTGGAAAAGGCTTTATACTTTCCTCTTGATGACATCCTCAAGACAGACAATACAATGTGAATACAAGAGATAGTCACTCCAGAGAAAGGAACACCAGCAAATAGGCCACGCACCAAATACACTAGCATGTTATTGATGAAGGTATCAGAACAAGCGAGCTTGATGACCTGAGCAAGTTCACAGAAGAAGTGTGGGATCTCCAGGTCTGTGCAGATGGAGAGCCGAAGTGCCATCAGAATGTGGAACAGGGCATGCACAATGCTAATACACAGGGTGAACAAAACCAGCAGGACCCAGAATAGAGGATTCATGATGACTGTGTACCTCAGAGGGTGACAAATGGCCACATAGCACTCATAAGCCATCACTGCAAGGAGACAACTTTCTAAACTGATAAAAACTAAGAGAAAACAGACCTAGGAGAGGCAGCCTGTGTAGGATATGCTCTGGTCCTGTGCTCGGATGTTCACCAGCATCTTTAGGATGGTGCATGTGATTAAACAGATGTCACTAAAGGACAGGACAGAGAGGAAGAAGTACATGGGGGTGTGGAGGTGAGAGTCAGAGCTGACGGCCAGGATGATGAGCAGATTCCCAAGCACAGTGACCAGGTACATGGACAGGAATAGGCAGAAGGTGAGGAGCAGCAGTTCTGGATAATCTGTCAGTCCCAGGAGAAAAAATTCTGAAACAACTGTTTGATTTACAGCTTGTATTTTTCCTGACAAATCTGATGGAAAAGAAAGGTGAAAACAAAATAAAACAACCTTTCTATACAAGCAAAAGGGACAATGTCTGAAAACATGGTAGATATAAAAAAATTTTGTACCTGCTCTGGACTTGTTTTGGAGCAAGTGTGAGGACAAGGACCAGCACTCTGTTTTTGCAAAAACTCCAAGGGAAATTTATACTTTTAAAGCTTGAAAAGCAAATTTAAACACAAAGAAAAATTTTCTCATTCATATAAAGCTACATGAATATTCAAATCTTTGCTTATATTCTCCTATTCCTCTTGACTCACACATCTTGTAACTTCTAAAATCTTTCTTGAGTACTAATAATTTTTCACATTTTCTGTCATTTGCCGAGACTGTAGGACACAATATAACATTGATGTTTCTTAGAATTATTTCATGCTCAAACAAAAATGTAAGGCTCAACTTATCACATACATCTTTTGAGCCATTGTCTCCATATTTAGATGTCTTAGAATCACTTGGAGGCCTTGTCAAAATACAGATGAAGCAATTCATACTATGTGCTCTGTGTACCTGTGAGAACATTCTTGAACACAAAGTATGCAGTTAATGGTTAAGAAAGAATTATTCAGTTATCTGATGGTTTTACTGATGAGTTGATTTTCTGAAAAACTCTTTGTTAATGTCTTTCAATCAGGCAACATTAGCCCTGAATTAGACACTGAATGTCATGATTTTCCCTTTCTGTATTATTTTAATACTTTCTTCTTGTGTATAACCCCAAATGTTCCATTAACATTTATGTCTTCTTCCACTCATTAAGCTAATTGGAATCAGTGGAGGATATACATCAGGTGGCTGTGAACAAGGACTAGAAAATGTTGCCTATGTATTGGAAGCTTGTAAGACTTCATTGGAAATGAATGAAACCTATCTGCATTAGTATTTAACTGCAAGAGCAGCTGAGTAACAATGTGGATGACTTATTCTGTCTAATCCTCTGGGAAGTTCTTCCTTTAATTACATAAGACCAGGTCATTAATAGAATTAATAAACACAAAACAGATAGCTAAATTAAAGAATGAGGAAATTCAGGGGCCCTTATTAAAACTGATGGCAATAAAACTACTTTTTGTTGTTCAAATGATAGAGATTTACAAGATAATACAGACTTAGATAAATCAGGCTTTTTAACAGTTGTGTCCCTCAAGAGCAATGATCTTCATCTCCTGAGGAAGAGAGGGGCCAGCTATGATCATTTTGTGACATATTAGACTCACACATTTAATTCCCAAAATTTGTGATTAGGAAAAATATTCAACAAGAAGAGAAGCCTGGACATCCACATTTGCTTAATGGAAATTGCCTGGTGGATGTGTCGCTTAGCTGTAATGTGACAACCCCTTTATAATTTATATTTCTCTAACCACCTCATCACATTTCTTAAATATAGATATTTTGTTCATTCAAACAGATCTCAAGAAATTTGGAAAGAAAAACTTCATGGGAGCATTTTAATGAGGAGAAAGGAACAGAAAAACAGACAAGTGTGAGCAGGTGGGACTCACATATTGAGCTTTGCAGTGTGTGTGTGTGTGTGTGTGTGTGTGTGATGATGCGTATGTGTGTGCATGCACATGAGCAATAGCACATGACATTTTTCACCTCTGGGAAGGAAGTTATGAGGTGAGGCAGTTGAGTCAAACAAAAGAAAGAACATCACTAGTTTGATGAATGCAAATTACACAGAAAGGTTCTTGTGCTGAAACTACTACTAAGAGACTTGATTATGTAGAAAAGGAAGGAAAATAAGATCAAAGATAAATAATTTGGAGCGTGAGCTCAAAATTGCACCCTAATCCAGTATGTTGGGGGTCCTTACATTAACAGGAAATTAGGATATGGAAATCAAGAGAGGAAAGGCTGCAGAAGACACAGAAAGAAGACAGCCAGCTAGGAGCTAAGGACAGTACTTAGGAAGGTGCTTTCAAGCCACACTCTGATCTTTCAAATTCTAGACTCCAGAATTGCAGGAAACAAATGTCTTATTATTAAGCCAACAAGTCCGTAGTACTTTGTTAGAAAAGTTCTAGAAAACGTATAAAATGAATAAAAATCCCTGTGTTCACCCAAAATATTCAAATGAATTTCAGAATATTTTGTGAGAGGAGACATGTTTGAGAACAGGCAGATTTCTCTTCAGGAGGAAAATGTTCACCACTGCTGTGAAGAGAAACAGATGTCTGGCAGAATGACAGATATTGTTGAAAGTGTGAAAAACATGTGTCAAGAAGGTGATGGTCATCCGAGAGGCTTTTGGGGGACCAGTTTGTCATTGCCTTATTCATACATTCTCTACACAAACTACCCTGAATTAAATTGTGATAAAACGCCTGCCAGCAGGTCCAGATCTTTAACTAAAGGACTTTGCTTACCTGTTGCCTTCAATGAGAGTGATGCACAGCAAATCATCTTCCCATTTTTTCTTTTTCTCATATTAATTACATTATCTTCTTTCTTTTCCCCTGCCGCTCCCATTTACCCTTCCCAATGGCACATTTTCTTCCTATTTCACATTATCTATTATACCTTTTAATCCTTATTTACACTTTCAGTTTCTAACACTAGAGAAGCTATTTGGTATTTTCACATGTGTGTCCTATTTATTTCATTTAAGAGTATCACCTCAATGTGCATCCATTTAGCTATACATGTCTCTAGATTCTCATTTTTATGGCTGAGTAATACTCCATTTTATAAAAAAAAATACCCTACATTTTCTATTTACAGACTCCAGTTGTTGGGCAATTAGATTGTTTCCAAGTTTTAGCTATTAGGAATTGTGCTGCTATGAATATGGGTACACATACATCTCTGTGGTATGATTCTTTTAATTCTTTGGGGAAGATACCCAGCATGGAAATAGCTGGGTGAAATGGGACTTCCAGTCCTAGCTTTTTGAGTTATCTCCATACTGATTTCACAGTGATGCACCAGTCTACACTCACAGCAGCAGTGGATTAGGGTTCCTCTTTCCACACAGCCCAGCCAGCATTAGTTGTTTGTTGATTTCATGATGGCATCCATTCTTTCTGGGGTCAGGTGGAATCTCAATGTTGTTTTCATTTGCTTCTCTTGAATGGCCAGTGATGTTGAACATGTTTTCATATGTTTATTTGCTATTTCTACTTCATTGTCTGCAAAATGTCTGTTAATTTCAGATGCCCATTTTTGGATTGGGCTTTAAATTCGGGAGGTCTGATTTTTTAAAGTTGTTTATAGATTCAAGATAGTAGACCTTTGTCTAAGGGACAGCTGGTGAATTTTTTTTCCCACATTGTGGGTTGTCTCTTCACACCATTGGTGGTTTCTCTTGCTGTGCAGAAGCTTTTATTAAGAAGAGATCCCACTTGTTCATTGTTTGTGCCAGTTCATGGGCAACTGAGTTTTTGTTCATAAAATCTTTTCATGCGCCAGTGTCTTCAAGAGTTCTTCCTAAACTCTCTTCCATCCAGTTTAGTGTTTGTTTTAATATTTAGATCTCTAAACCATTTTGATTGTAGTTTAGTGCATGGTGAGAGATATAGGTTTAGTTTTAATTTTTGGCAAGTTGAAACTCAATTTCTCCAGCACCATTTATTGAAGAGGCTATCTTTCCTCGAATGAGGATGTTTTGCTCCTTTGTAGAAGATGAGGTGGCTATGTCTGGAGTTGTTTCTGCATCTTCTAATCTGTTCCACTGGTCCTCAGGTTCATTTCTTTTCCAGTACCATTCTGTTTTTAACACAATTGCTTTGTAGTATAGTTTCAAATTGGGGATTGTGATACCCCCTACCTTGTCTTCATTGTGTAGTATTGCTTTTGCTATTCAAGGTATCTTTCTGTTCCAAATGAATTTTTGGAATGTTTTCTCCAGGTCTGTGACGTATGCTGCTGAGATTTCAATTGGGACTGCCTTGAATCTAAACCTCAGTTTTGGAATTATGGCCATTTTCACTATGTTGATTCTTCCTATCCAGGAGCAAGGGATGTCTCCATTTTCTCATATCATCTTCAATCTCTCTTTTCAGAGTGCTATAGTTTTCAGAGAAGAGGTCTTTGATTTCTTTTGCTAGATGATTCATAGGTATTTGAATCATTTTGATGCTGCTGTGAAAGGAATTGATTGCCCATTTCTCTCTCAGTAAGTCTGTTTTTGTATATGGAAAAGCTATTGATTTTTAATGTGTTGACCTTGTATGATAATATGGTTTTTGTCCTTGACTCTGTTAATATAATATATTACATTTACTGATTTATGCATGTTGAATCATCCTGGAATCCCTGGCATAAATCTGACTTGGTCAGGGTGTATTGCCTATTTTGTCCAATTTCCCCATTTGTGTTTGCCCAGTCTCTTCTCTCTATGGGTTTTATTTTTCTTTTAGTTACTCAATAATTATTTGAAATTTCACTTCTCACACCAAGATTTCATCTTTTTAGCACAATATTTCATACTCAAAATAATCCCTGAGTAAATATTTGAAGTCATTAATGATGATGATTGTGTGGTAAACACTATGAAAGAAATTGAATATTTATGTCTCTGTGATGTCCTGGATTTTTAAATAGCCATCTAAAAATGTCAAAACCTAAATGTTATGGACCGCAAATTGTGTTTGCTGGGATGAAATCAAGAAGATGTGGGATCTAGATTTGACTATATTTCATTGTAACTTATTGCACTTGTCAGTTTAAATCTCTGTTGGCCTGTTCTATTTGTAAAAAAAAAAGGTTTGATGGAAAAAATATTGATGAAGCAAAAAGTTGTTTCTTTGAAAGAATAAACAAAAGTGACAAACCCTTAGCCAACCTTATGAAAAAAAGAAAAAAGACCCATATCCATGCCATTAGTAATGAAAGGGATGAAATTACAACAGAGCCAGTTGAAATCCAGACGTTCATCAATACCTCCTTTGAATACCTATATGTCAATGAGATGGAAAACTGAAGAAATTGACATATTTCTACCCTGTTCTCAGGGAGATAATATGACATCTTCTTCTGTTCTTTTCATGTTACTTTTTCTAGTGCTGGAAATCAACCCAAGGGCCTCCACATATGCTAGACAAATGTGCTACCATTGAACTAAGTCCCCAGGAACCCATTTTTTTCTTTATTTCAAACAATCTAAATATGTTAATTTGACCTCAAACTCATGGGTTTAAGCAATATTCTTGCCTCAGATGCCCAAATAGCTTGGTCTATAGAAATATACTACCATGCCTAGATTTTCACTGTGGCTTTGACTTGCACATAAGATTTGGGCATTTTTAATATATCTATTGTCCACCTATCTCTTCTTTTGGAAATGTTTATTCAGATCTTTATCCCATTTACAACTTTCTTGTTTACTATTCAGCTGTTTGTATTCTTTATATATGCTGGATGTTAACCCCTGTCAGTTGTCACTCCACGTTCTCCTTGAGTTGAGTATTTGTGTTGAGAAGTCTGCTGTAATTCTAACGGAGTTTCTTTTGTATGTGATTTGTTTCTTTTCTCTAACTGCTTGTAAGGTATTGTTCTGTTGGGCTTCTGGAATCTTTACTAAAATATGCTTCGGTGTAGATATTTTGGGTTACATATAGTTGGAGGGTTTTTTTTTTTTTGACCTGAATTTTTTTTTAATAAATTTTTTATTGGTATATTGTAGATATACAATACAATTACATTTCTCACTGGAAATTGTACCTTTACATAATGCATCTTGGTTCTTACTTTTTCCCAATTGGCGGCCCTCCATTCAACCCCTCCATTCCTCCCTATTTACAAAGATTTTGTTCCTATTTTTCCATTTTCTCATATTAATCCCATTCCTTTCTATCCTTTACCCTAGCCCTCCCACTTCCTTCCCCTTGGCCTCTTTTCTTCCTATTTCACATTACCTATTATACATTTAGTCTTTATTTACACTTTCAGTTTCTCACACCAGAGAAACTATTCAGTATTTATGCATGTGTGTCCTATTTATTTCACTTAAGAGTATCACCTCAATGTGCATCCACTTAGCTATAAATGTTTCTAATTTCTCATTTTTTATGGCTGAGTAGTACTCCATTTTATAAAATAAAAATACATTTTCTTTCTCCAGTCTCCAGTTTATGGGCATTTGGGCTGTTTCCAAGTTTTAGCTATTACAAACTGTGCTGCTATGAACACGGGTGCACATATATCACTGTAGTATGATCCTTTTAACTCTTTGGGGAAGATCCTCAGCAGTGGAATAGCAGGATCAAATGGGACTTCAAGTCCTAGTTCTTTGAGGTATTTCCATACTGATTTCCACAGTGGTTGCACCAGTCTACACTCCCACCAGCAGTGGAGCAGTGTTCCTCTTTCCCCCAGCCCCATCAGCATTTGTTATTGGTTGATTTCATGGTAGCAGCCATTCTTTCTGGAGTGAAGTGGAATCTCAGCATTGTTTTCATTTGCATCTCTCAAATGACCAGTGATGTTGAACATTTTTTCATGTATTTATTTGCTATTTCTATTTCTTTTTCTGAGAAATGTCTGTTCATTTTAGATGCCCATTTTCGGATTGGTTATTTAAATTTGGGAGATCTGATCTTTTTAAGTTCTTTATAGATTTGAGATAGCAGACCTTTATCTGAGGAAGAGCAGGTGAACATTATTTCCCACATTGTGGGTTGTCTCTTCACACTGCTGGTACTTTCTCTTGCTGTGTAGAAGGCTTTTAATAAGAAGAGATCCCACTTGTTGATTGTTTGTGATAGTTCACAGGCAATTGAGGTTTTTTTCATAAAATCTTTTCCTACACCAAAGTCTTCAAGGGTTCTACCTAACCTCTGTTCCAACTGGTTCAGAATTTCAACTTTAATATTTAGATCTTTAATCCATTTTGATTTTAGTTTAGTGCATGGTGAGAGATACAGATCTAGTTTTAATCTTTGGCAAGTTCAAGCCCAATTTTTCCAGCACCATTTATTAAACAGGCTATCTTTCCTCCAGTGAGGGTGTTTGGCTCCTTTATGGAAGATGACATGGCTGAGTGCATCTGGCATTGTTTCTGCATCTTCTAATCTGTTCCACTGGTCCTCAAGTCTTTTTCTTTGTCAGTACCATGCTGTTTTTATCACAGTAGCTTTGTAGTAGAGTTGCAGGTTGGGGATTGTGATACCCCCTGCCATGTCTCTGTTACCTAGAAATGCTTTTGCTGTTCTGGGTCTCTTCATGTTCCAAATGAATTTTTGCATTGTTTTCTCAAGGTCCATGAAGTATGCTGCTGGGATCTCAATTGGAATTGCATTAAATCTATATAGCAGATTTGGAAGTATGGCCATTTTCACTACATTAATCCTTCCTACCCAGGAGCAGGTGATGCCTGTCCATTTTCTGATATCTTCAATCTCTCTTTTCAGAGTGCCATAGTTTTCAGAGAAGAGGTCTTTGATTTTTTTCGTTAGGATGATTCCTAGGTATTTCAGTTTTTTGGATGCTATTGTGAAAGGAATTATTTGCCCTATTTCTCTCTCAGTGAGTCTGTCATTGGTGTAGAGGAAAGCTATTGATTTGTGTGTTGACCTTGTAACCAGCTACTTGACTGAATTTGGTTATTAAGTCTAGAAGACTTTTGGTGGAGTTCTTGGGGTCTTCTATATAGAGTACCATGTCATCTGCAAATAATGACAATTTGACTTCTTCATTACCTATCTTTATTCCTTTTATTTCTTTCTCTTGTCTAATTGCCATGGCTAATGTTTCCAGAACTATATTGAACAAGAGTGGTGATAGTGGACATTCTTGTCTTGTTCCTGATTTGAGTGTGAAGGATTTCAGTTTTTGACCATTTAATATGATATTGGTTGCTGGTTTTTCATAGATGGCTTCTATCAGTTTGAGATAGAGACCATCTATTCCAATTTTTGTAGGGTTTTTATCATAAATGCATGTTGGATTTTGTCAAATGCTTTTTCTGCATCTATGGAGATAATCATATGGTTTTTATCCTTGGCTCTATTGATATAGTGCATTACATTGATTGATTTTTGTATATTGAACCATCCCTGCATCCCTGGGATGAATCCCACTTGATCAGGGTGTATGATCTTCTTGATGATCTTCTGCATTCTGTTTGCCAGTATCTTATTAAGGATTTTTGCATCTATGTACATTAGTGAGATTGGCCTATAGTTCTCTTTTTCAGTTGGGTCTTCCTCTGCTTTGGGAATCAAAGTGATGCTTGGTTCCAGGAATGAATTTGGGAGTATTGCTTCCCTTTCAATTTCATTGAAGAGTTTAAACAGTAGTGGCAGTATTTCCTCTCTAAATGTCTTGTAGAATTCAGCAGTGAAGCCATCAGGGCCTGGGCTTTTCTTAGTTGATAAGTTTTTAATTACATTTTCAATTTCATTGGTTGATTCTGGGTTGTTCAGAATTTTTAGGTCTTCGTTCAACTTTGGTAATTCATATGTATCTAGGAATCTGTCCATTTCTTCTGTGTTGTCCATCTTATTGGTGTGTGGGTTCTGGAAGTAGGTATTGATGATCCTCTGTATTTCTGCTGGGCCTGTTGTAATTTCACCCTTTTCATTCCTAATTGCATGGATTTAGGCCTTTTCTTTCCTTTTTCTGACAAATTTGGCTGAAGTTTTGTCAATTTTGTTGATTCTTTGGAAGAAACAATTCTTGGCTTCATTGATTTTTGGATCATTCTCTTAGGCTCCATTGCATTGATTTCTCCTCTGATCTTTATAATTTCTTCCCTTGTACGAGCTTTGGGATTGTCCTGCTCTTTTTTTTCTAGAAGCTTGAGGTTCAGCATCAGGTCATTTAGTTGGACTCATTCTGCTTTGCTAATATGCATATTCACTGCTATGAATTTCCCTCATTAAGACTGCTTTCATTGTGTCCCATAGATTGCAATATGTTGTACTGTCATTGTCATTTAATTGAAGGAACTGTCTGATTTCTTCCTTAATGTTCTCTGTGACCCATTGGTCATTCAGAAGTGTGCTGATCAATTTCCGCGTGTTTATGAAATTTTTTGAGTTTCTTTTGCTATGGATCTCCAATTTCATCGCACTATGGTCTGATAATACATGGGGATAACGTCAATTCCTTTGCACTTACTTAAACATGTTCTGTGGGTGTGTATGTGGTCTATTTTGGAGAATGACCCATGTGCAGCTGAGAAAAATGTGTATTCTGATTTTGTGGGGTGGAAGACTCTGCAAACATCTGTTAAGTTCATTTGTTCAAGAGTTTGATTGAGTTCTAATATTTCATTACTTATTTTTAGTCTAGTTGATCTATCTCTTTGTGACAGTGGGGTGTTGAGGTCCCCCAGGACAATTGTATTAGTGCGTATATGACTTTTCATGTCTGTCAGTGTTTGTTTTATATAGTTGTGTTCACTAGTGTTTGGTGCATAGATATTTATGATTGTCATCTCCTCCTCTTGGATTCTTCCCTTTACAAGGATATAGTGTCCTTCTTTGTCTCTCTTAATCAGTGTTGGCTTGAAATCTACTTGATCTGCCAAGAGGATAGCTACTCCTGCTTTTTGTCGGGTTCCTGTCACATGGAGTATTGTTTTCCACCCTTTAACTTTCAGTCTATGATTTTCCTTTTGAATGAAGTGTGTTTCTTGTATGCAGCAAATTGTTGGATTTTGCTTCTTGACCCATTCTGCAGTCTATTTCTTTTGATTGGTGAATTGAGACCATTAACATTGATGGCTATAACTGAAACATATTGACTTGTCATTGCCATGACTTTTTCTTTTTATTGGGTTCTCCCCCTTTCCATTTAATTTCTTGTCATGCCAGATGGGTTCATTCTGCTTTGCTTCCTGGGGTTGTGATCCTCAATATCTGTTCCTAGGATATTGTGTAAAATTCTTTGGAGTGCTGGTTTGGTATTCATGAAGTTGCTAAGGTGCTCTTTGTCATGAAAGTATCTTATTTCTCCATCCATTTTGAAAGATAGTTTTGCAGGGTACATCAATCTGGGTTGGAGGCTGTTTTGTTTTAGGGATTGGAATATGTCACTCCAAGCTCTTCTTGCCTTGATGGTTTGTGTTGACAAGTCTGCTGTGATTCTGATGGGTTTTCCTTTGTATGTGATTTGTTTCTTTTCTCTGATTGCTTGTAGAACTTTGTTCTTCTGTGGTGTTTCTGGAATCTTAACAATTATATGCCTATTTGTAGATTTGTTTTGATCAAGGCTATTTGGAGTCCTATGTGCCTCACTTTTCTGTATGTCAAGCTCTTTTCCCTCCTTGGGAAATTTTCTGTCATTATTTCTGTGAACATATTTTTATGTCATCTTCACGCTCTCCTGTTTCTTCATTGAGCCCAATCAGTCTTATGCTATTCTTCTTTGCATCATCTAGCAGCTACTGGTTTGATTTCTCATGTTCCCTTATAATTTTGAAGCAATTTTTCTTTTCCTGGTCACTAATTGCAATCTTATCTTCTATATCTGAAATTCTGTCCTCACATTGGCTCATTCTGCTGTGTAGACTTTCAATGGAGTTTTTCAAGTCCTGGAAATCTATTTGCATCTGTTTTATGGATTCCATTTGTTTCTTATGTTGGGATTCCATCATATTCCTCAGCTCCTCTCTAGATTTATTAATCATGTCTTGCACTAGGGGCACAATTTCTCCTGTTATCTGAGAAATTATTTCTGATTTCATTTTTTCCAGATCCCCTTTTGTTGCCAGTTAAGTGGGTCCAGGTGGTTGAGTATCAGAGTGTTGCATCTCATTTCCCTTTGGGGTTGCTGTAGGTGATCTGGAAGTCTGGTTTTGAGACTTATTTATGTATTTTCTCATTTTGACTGGGGTGGGGGGCTGTTAGTGCCTGCACGGATTACCTCCTCTGAGCTGGGAGAGGTGGGACAGGGGCCGGGAGCAGCAGTAGGGATTGTGAACTGAAAGCCCTTTCCTGTGGGCTGGGAGTAGCAGGAGGGATGGTGGTCAGGTAGCCCCTTCCTCTGGACTGGGAGCATTGGGATATTGGCTCAGAAGCCCCTACCTCTGGGCTGCAAGGTGTGGGAGGCATGGTGGCCTGGAAGTGCCTTCCCCTAGACCAGGAGCAGTGGGACAGAAGATGGCCCAAAAGCCCTTTCCTCTTGGCTGGGAGCAGAGGGAGGGATGGTGACTGGGAAGCCCGTTCCTCTGGACCAGGATCAGTGGGACGGCTGCTCAGAAGCCCCTACCTCTGGGCCAGGAGCAGCGGGACTCAATACCTTGGTCTGGTGGTCTGGTGTCCTCTGCGTCTTTGTAGTGTGGAACCAGGTGCCTGCCTTTCTGCAGTGGGATTATTCAGTGTGTTCCACGCAACTGGGGACCTCAGTAAGGCATGGTCAGACCTGCCTGTTTGCTAGTTGGTGTTCTATATGCCTCACCTATCTTCATGTCAAATACTTTTTCCCTGTTTGGGAAGTTTTCAGCAATTACTTCTGTGAAAAATTTATTTATGTCTTCTGTGCTATCCCCTACTCCTTCATTGATTCTCATAAATCTTGTTATTCTTTTTTCCATCTTCTAGTAGCTGTTGGATTGACTTCTCATGGTCCCTGGCTATTTTTAAGAAATCTTTCTTTTCATTTTTGCAAACCAGCATTTTGTCTTCTCTCTCTGAAAAACTGTCCTTACACTCATTTATTCTGCTCTGAAAACTTTCAATCAAATTTTTAATTTCTTGGATATCAGCTTTGATGCAATTTATGTTTTCCAATTCTGTCCTATGTTGTGTATTCAAGGATTCCATCATTTTCATCAGCTCCTCTATGTTTTTTAACTCTATCTATTCTAGAATTGTTAATCATTTCTTTCATTTTCATCACCATCTCTCTTAGGTTTACCTCTTTGGACGTTTTCTTCCTATTTTGCATTAACAATTATTCATTCAAATTATTGGTACATTTTACATATACAATATAATGACATTCATCATTGGAAATTTGCACCTTTACATCGTCTCTCTTGGTTCTTATTTTTCACCCTTACCCAGCCCTCCCTTCAACCCCTACATTCCTCCCTATTTACAAAGATTTTGTTCTTATTTTTCTATTTTCTCATATTAATCCCATTCCCTTCCATCCTTTCCCTTACCCCTCCCGCTTCCTTCCTCTTTGCCCCTTTTCTTCCTATTTCACATTACCTATTATACATTTAGTCCTTATTTACACTTTCAGTTTCTCACACCAGAGAAACAATTTGGTATTTATACATGTATGTCCTATTTATTTCACATTTGAGTATCACCTCAATGTGCATCCACTTAGCCATAAATGTCTCTAATTTCTCATTTTTATGGCTGAGTAGTACTCCATTTTATAAAAAAAGAAAACCCCACAATTTCTTTATCCAGTCTCCAGTTGATGGGTATTTCCATGTTTCCAAATTTCAGCTATTACAAACTGTGCTGCTATGAACATGGGTGCACATATATCACCGTGGTATGATTCTTTTAATTCTTTGGGGGAAGATCCCAAGCAGTGGATTAGTGGTGTCAAATGGGACTTCTACTCCTAGTTCTTTAGGTATCTCCATACTGATTTCCACAGTGGTTGCACCAGTCTACACTCCCACCAGCAGTGGAGCAGTGTTCCTCTTTCCCCCAGCCCCATCAGCATTTGTTATTGGTTGATTTCATGGTAGCAGCCATTCTTTCTGGAGTGAGGTGGAATCTCAGCATTGTTTTCATTTGCATTTCTCAAATGATCAGTGATGCTGAACATTTTTTCTTGTATTTATTTGCTATTTCTCCTTCTTTGTCTGAGAAATGTCTGTTCATTTCAGATGCCCATTTTCAGATTGGTTCTTTAAATATGGGAGATCTGATCTTTTTAAGTTCTTTATACATTTGAGATAGTAGATCTTTGTCTGAGGAAGAACAGGCGAAGATTTTTTCCCACATTGTGGGTTGTCTCTTCACACTGTTGGTGTTTTCTCTTGCTGTGCAGAAGCCTTTTAATAAGAAGAGATTCCACTTGTTGATTGTTTGTGCTAGTTCATGGGCAACAGAGGTTTTGTTCATAAAATCTTTTCCTACACCGATGTCTTCAAGAGTTCTACCTAACCTCTGTTTTAACTGGTTCAGAGTTTCTATTTTAATATTTAGATCTTTAATCCATTTTGATTTTATTTTAGTGCATGGCTAGAGATATAGGTCTAGTTTTAATCTTTCGCAAGTTGAAACCCAATTTATCCAGCACCACTTATTAAAGAGGCTGTCTTTCCTCCAGTGAGTGTTTTTGGCTCCTTTGTCAAAGATGAGATGGCTGAGTGTGTCTGGCGTTGTTTCTGCATCTTCTAATCTGTTCCACTGGTCCACGGGTCTGTTTCTTTGCCAGTACCATGCTGTTTTTATCACAGCAGCTTTGCAGTACAGTTGCAGGGTGAGGATTGTGATACCCCCTGTCATGTCTCTGTTACGTAGAATTGGTTTTGCTATTCTGGGTCTCTTCTTGTTCCAAATGAATTTTTGGTTTGTTTTCTCAAGGTCCATGAAGTATGCTGCTGGGATCTCAATTGGAATTGCATTAAATCTATATAGCAGTTTTGGAAGTATGGCCATTTTCACTATAGTAATCCTTCCTACCCAGGAGCAGGTGATGTCTGTCCATTTTCTGATATCATCTTCAATCTCTCTTTTCAGAGTGCCATAGTTTTCAGAGAAGAGGTCTTAGATTTCTTTCATTAGGTTGATTCCTAGGTATTTCAGTTTTTTGGATGCTATTGTGAAAGGAATTATTTGCCCTATTTCTCTCTCAGTGAGTCTGTCATTGGTGTAGAGGAAAGCTATTGATTTTTGTGTGTTGACCTTGTAACCAGCTACTTGACTGAATTTGGTTATTCAGTCTAGAAGACTTTTGGAGCTGGGAAGGGAGATAGGCCCTTCCAAGTTAGGCCCACACTGGCCTGCCTCTACCTAGGCACTGTCTTCTAATAGCAAGTCAGCTATAACATCTTCATGACCCAATCACCATCCAAAATCTCCAGCTTTGAGAGCATGAGAGATTTTGGTTGTTTGTGATTAAATAATAACATGGCTCAACACTGGATGGAAGTGCACAGTAAATAGCCAACTGTCATGGTGCAGGGGAAAGAAGATTTAGATCTGAACTATGACAGTGGCATCGAAGACAGAAATGTATGGGCCTGAGAGAGATTTTGAAGCATTGAGTGCTGTTACATGCCATGTCTATAGAGTATCATGTCATCTGCAAATAATTCAAGTTGAACAAAGAAGATGTAAAATTCTGAACAACCCAATATCAGCTAATGAAATTGAAAACATAATTAAAACTTATGAACTAAGAAAAGCCTGGGCCCTGATGGCTTCACTGCTGAATTTTACAAGACATTTAGAGAGGAACTGCTGCCATTACTGTGGATTAAAGAGCTAAATATCAAGCCTGAAACAGTAAACTAAGACTTCATCTTATTAAAAAGTTTCTGCACTGCAAAAGAAAGTACAAACAGAGCAAACCTGCATCTGAAAGACAGTAGAATAAAACTAGACACATACATATTGTAGGTTGGATTTTCATTTCATTGTTGGGCTTGGTGGAGCTCACCTGCACTACCAAGCAGCCCCCGGGAGCCCAGCCGGCAGCCCTGACTCTGTGCAGGGACAGACAGGGGGCCTGCGCGGGCTCCCTGCACCTCCCAAGTGGTCTCCCAACCCCCTCAGCCTCCGCCTCCTCCTCAGCCATGGGCACAGCACAGCCGGCCGGGAGCAGCGCCCCAGACTCGCACCGCCTGCTTCCCCACCCTGGGAACTTTCTTCCCACCACGGCCACCTCCCCGCCTCCTGTGCGGGCTGTCCCACTCCCAGGCCACCATGCGCGCTCTACTATGGCTCCACGGAGCACCTAGGGGCCAGGGCTCACGGCTGGAAGCCCACCTAGGCCTTGCAGGACCGGCCTGGCCTGGCTCCAGGAGCACCCCTGCGGGGACCCAAGGAACAAGACCCAGGAGCCTGCCACACCGCCCCCCTCAGAATTCACTCCCAGTTGCGGGTCTCTTCTGCTTCCCCCTCCTGCACATCTGTGCTTCAGAAGATGGCCTTCTATGAAAAAAATCAATAGAGAAAAATTATGTTGAAATTTATGCACAATCAGTTAGCAATTGGAAGAAAAGTCAAGGTAAATTCCTGTGTTAATATTGTGATAGTGAGATGAAGTTGGACCAAAGATCTTCAGTTGTAGTAGATTTCTAGAAGAAGAAGATATAAAGCCCCTGAACACTAGTTCAATAAGACAAGAAAGGAATAAAAGTGAAAACATAATTGTGGATTCAAATAAGTTGAACATGGTTAGGTAAAAAAGAAAATAAATCATAAATTCAAATCTAGAGAACATATTTAGAATATATTTATAATAAAGCATACAAATATAGGCATATAAAATTGTTTAAAATCAATTAGAATAAAAATATCTAATATGAGAAGCAATCAAAGGAGCTGAACCAAAACTTGAGAAAAATAAAAGCAAGTAAATCTAGTAGAATGTGTGTATGATAACAAGTCACTGCACTCTAACCTGGAATATGTGCAACTTTTATTTGTTAATTATACTTCAATAAAGCAGGAACAAACATACACACAAAACATATAAATGTGTCTATCTTAATTATCAAAGTAAGTAAAATTAAAATAGCATCATGAACTGCACAAAGACATTTTAGAAAGAACATTTCTTGGTTGAGCCTTGGAATTCCAGAAGTGGAAATTTAGATTAGAGGTTTCCTTTTTTTCCCCAAAGTTTAACTATTATTATCATAAGGTTAGATTCTAGGTTCCACTACACTATGCCAAATTATTCAAGAGAATAACTTGATTTATACATCCCTGAGTTGGAGCTTTGTCACCACACCTATGACTCAAGCTAGTTACCCAGGTACCATGATTGCTTCCTTATGTGTAAATAGGAAAAATAATACACATCACATGCCATGAACTGGAGATGGCTGAAGTTTGTTGATACAAGGTTCATGTGTAGGGAAATTGGTCTTCAGTGTGATAATGCTGGAAACTGGTAGAACCTTTCAGAATGAGAGTCTAGGGGTGGGGTTGCTGCCCTGAGAAGGAATTGATGTAGTTCTCGTGAGACCTTTGTGGTTATAAAGAATAAGCCTGGTACCTCCCTGGTCTATCTATGTTTTCCTGTCTCTTTGTGTGATCTCCCTCTTCTCAAAGTGCTCCTACTACAATGCCATCCTCCACGATGTGATGAAGTCTGAAGTATCCTCACTAGAACCTTAGCCATAATACCTGGATATTTTAGCCTCCAAAACTGTGAGATAAATAAGCCTTGTATAAAGTAGGGATCTGTAGTCCCTGGACAATAGACGGTACCAGTCTGTGGGCTGTTAGGAACTGGGCCACAAAGCAGGAGGTGAGTGGTGGGCCAGTGAGTGAAGCTTCCTCTGTATTTCCAGCCACTCCCCATCATTCACAATAGCACTTGAGCTCTGCCTCCTGTGAGATCAGTGGCATTAGATTCACATAGGAGTGTGACCCCTACTACGAACTGCTCTTGTGAAGTACCTAGGTTGTGTGCTCCTTTGAATCATCCCTAAATCGTCCTCCTTCACTTCTAGAAAAATTGTCTTCCCTGAAACCAGTTCTTCATGCCCATTTTATTGAGGAGTCTCCCAAGAGCACCCTGCATGTCCCTGTTCCTCAGACTGTAGATGAAGGGATTCAGTATGGGGGTGACCATGGTGTACACCACTGAGGGGATCAGACTCATCTTAGAGGATGGTGTGGCTACAGAGCTGAGGTAGGCCCCAAGGCCTGTGCCATAGAACAAGGAGACCACCAAGAGGTGAGATGCACAGGTGGAAAAGGCTTTGTATTTGCCCCCTGCTGATGAGATTCTCAGGATGGAGGAGAAAATCTGAGAATAAGAGAAAAGAATCCAGTGAGAGGAAAAACAGCTAGGACGGTGGTCACAGAATACACCACTATGTTTTTAATGAGGGTGTCAGAATATGGGAGCTTCAGGACTTCAGGAAGATCACAAAAGAAGTGGGGGATTGTGGTATTAGTGCAAAAGGACAACCTCAAAACAGTCAGGGTCTCAGACAGGGATCCCATGAGACTGATCACCCAGGACCCCAGAGCCATCAGCCCACAGAACCGTGGGGTCATGAAGACCACGTAGTACAGTGGGGGACAGATGGCCACGAAGCGGTCATAGGCCATCGCTGTCAGTAGTGAATTATCCAGGCAGCCAAACACAATGAAGAAAAACATTTGTGTGATGCAACTTGCAAAGGTAATCACTTTGCTCTGAGTCTGGATGTTCACCAGTGTCTTTGGAACAGTGGTGGAGGTGAAACTGATGTCAGCAAAGGACAGTTTGGAGAGGAAGAAGTACATGGGGGTGTGGAGGTGAGAGTCTGAGATGATGGCCAGGATGATGAGCAGGTTCCCTGTAATGGTGACCAGGTACATGGGCAGGAGAAGCCCAAAGAGGAGGGACTGCAGGCCAGGGTCATCTGTGAATCCCAGGAGGAGGAAGTTTGTGACTCCTGTTTCATTTCCTGTTTCCATGCAGCTGCCAGATTTACCCATGAGGAGGCAAAAAGAAAAACAAAATTCACTTTAAAGGGATCCCCCAGGATGACCCATAATAGCTATTATTCAAATTCACAGAACTCAATAAATTATTCATTTTGGCTGATGTTGGCTCATTGGATGTCTTTGCTGACAAGTTGTAGTTACCATTGCTACCTGAAAAAGTCAGCTTTAGGTCAGTGGTTCTCTAATGGTGTTCTCTGGAACAGCAATATGAGCATATTTATGGAACTTGGTAGAAATGTGCATTTTTAGGCTCTCCTGACCAACCCTCTCCCACACTCTGGGTCTAAACAATCTCTCTTGGGATTCTGGTGCACACACACACACACACACACACACACACACACACACACATTTGGGAAACAGGCTCCAGTGTTTGTCTACATATCTAAGCAATCTTTTCTTTTGTAGCATCCCTGGTGGTTGCTCTGGTATGTTTTGACTAATGCATTTGGGAATGAGAAGTTCCTAATTCTAGGCAGATTCATCAGTCATTGGAAAGGTCTTTGTTTCACTATGCTGGCTTTTTGCAGTTTTTACCTGCCTCATTCTTTGTTCTTTGGATGGTCCTTCTATAGATAATGTTAACAACCTCTCTTATTAGTAACTCCCTTTTCCATTTCGTTTTAATTACCACATTCCCAACCTAAGGTGAGACAACCTGGAGTTGTTAAGTAACATACCCTAAAGTTTCTAAATGTAAAATGGAAAGTTACATTTTTTACCATATGATCCTAACAGGACAAAAATTACCACCATATGGAAATGGCTCTTTATACTTCCCATTTCAGATATTTACTTTCTTGTTAAATTTTATTTATGATGTATATATTTGGGTTAATTTTAATTTTATGTTTTCTTCTCCTAGGTAATCAGTAAATGGCCACTGCCAGTTTTTCCGAATTCAGATACTATATTTCCTTTTTCATATTCTTGTTAATAAATGATGATAAATGATTCTCTATGTCAATAGCAACAAACTTTCTGGCCTTTTTTCATGTTTTTAATTATTTATCTTCATAATATAATTAAAAGATGAGTCTGAAATTCACCTGGTATTATTTAAACACTATCATTATTTTATTACTGGCCCCAATCTGTTCTTTGGATAAATTTTAGGATCTCTAGCTATGTTGAATGAAAAATACTATTAGAATTTTATTAGAGTTCATTAAAATTATAAATCAATTAGGAAAATTTGACCTCTTTACTATGCTCACATTCTCTTTCCAGTAAGAGATATTTTCCTCTAGATATCTCAATCCTACTTTGAGTATCCTTTCTTGAAGTTTTTTTTTAAACTTATAGATTATATTACTTGCTTGTTAGCAATTTTTAAAGACAATTTATATTTAATGTCATGAAGAATGATACTCCTCCATAGTATATTTCAGCTATTGCTACTATATTAATAAAAGTTTTAATTTTCTGTATTGATGAAGTGCCTTGTTTTACTTCTCTGTTTCTTTATAAATTTCATTTACTATCAATTTCTAATAGTATAAATTTATGACACTTTTTTTAGGTTTTATTTAATTGTTGCAAAATTTCAGATTCTTGTTAAAATGTATAGTGAGGTTTGGAATTCCTATTTTTTTCTTTGAAAGCGGATAATCTAGAGTTTTGTAAAGTAATATGAGCCTTGCTATCACATTAAATATGAAATTTTAAAAATCATATTAACTTATATCTTTGCTTCCTGGTATTTTACAGGGGACTTGTAAAGCTATGAATAAGTGTTTAATGTTTAGTTAAATATTTAGAAAAATGATGTTATACTAATCTCTATAATGCAAATAATTTTGAAACATTAGATATAGAACAAGACAGTATATCAGTTCTCTGAAGGAAACATAAAGAAATAGTATAAGGAAAATAAGAAATAAATAGTATATACTTGAACTTGGCAACGTATTCTTTGAAAGTACCACTATTTCCTGAAAAAAACTTTTGTGTAGAAAGTAGAAAAATAAAAATCAGTAATAGGAGTTATATACTAAAAAACTATCAATGAAAACATTTGTTGGAGAACATCAGAATGCAAGAATAATATATTTGATGATAGAGGTTAATAACTTTGATTTACAAAGCCTGCATGACAAAGTGTAGACCAATGCACTGCTGTAGAAAAGGTGTAGCATATTAAATATTCATAAAATAAATGTATAAGAGTAGTAGATGTTTGACACTTTGGATGGAGGAGAATGAAGGCACTTGTAATGGCTTAGGAAAAATGACAAGATCTTGGATAAGAAACGCTTAAGAGATGCTAATGCTAAAGGAAGGTCAATGTCCGTTAGGAAGGTAGAGAGCTTCAGAATTGGCTTCTAGAAGCAAAAGAAAGCAATCTGAGAAGAAGTTGAGAGGAAGAGAAACCAAGAGGGATGCAGAAACTAACTGCTTAGAATTCTTTGGATGGACTCATTGCATTGCTCTTATTTATCATCTTTTGAGAGCTCTGCCTGCCTCCATACCTGCTGCCCACATCAGGAATTCCTGATGATCCCTGTTCTTTCAGTGATTTTGGTTCAACTCAGCACCAAGATTGACAGGGATGTGGCATCAGGCATAAGTCCTCTGCAATGCACAGTGGAACTCACCCTTTCCTGATGCAGTAGAGCTAGCTGAGTGGATGATGGAGGTGTACTTACTATTTTCACAGCCTCAGAAATTACATTCTAATGAATGCTCATTAAATTAATTATCCCATTGTTACTCTATTCTCTGAGCAGTTAGGTTCCCATGAGTGAGGTAACCAAAATAGAATGATATTTTTGTGTGTTGATAGTTTCATATCTTTGGGATTATCTTGTTTTGCATGATATTAATTTCCCTTTCCCTGGGCTCTTTGTTCATGGTGTTACTTTTTTCTGGACTCAATCTCCTCTATTCATCATTCTCCATGGGTATTGCCTCATATATGAAACAGAGTTTCTTTATCTATCAATGATGTGAAGAGGCACAGTTTTCAAGACTGTGCAAATCCTGAGCACCTTCACTTAAAGCTGAAGACAGGGAACACATCCAACTGCACATAAAAATTTGCCAATGATGTCAAACATATCCTCAAGGTTAAAGGTGCAGTATACATAAATTTCCAGGCATGTGGTTCGGGGAGAGGTGGGTTGAGAATGTGAGAGGTGGGTGGGTTGGCTGTCCAGGTAGTCCTCTGCAGGTATCTGCAGCTTTGCAAGTTCAAAACTTGCCCAGTGGTTGACCTTCAATATTCCAGCCCAGAAATAAAGACTATCTTTAACAAGTTACAAGGCATTGCTTTTATAGCCTGTTGTGGTTTGGACTTGGAATGTCCTCCCAAAAGCTCATGAGCTCAGAAGTGGGGCTTGTGGAAGGTAGTTGGATTATGAGACACTACAGCTGGCTTGTTTTTAAGAGGCAGAGCTGGATTTGAGGCCAGTGATTGGAGGTGTGTCCTGGAAGGGTTCATTTCCCTCCTTGGCTCCTCCTTCCTCTCTCCAGTGGCCATGGTGTGAGGAGCTTTCCTCTATGGCAGACCCTCCCACCATGCCCTTTGTGCCTTGCAGCAGATTGACCATGAACTGAAAATGTGAGCAAAAATAAACTTCTCCTTCCTTAAGTTTATAGGTGTCCAGTATTGTGTGCCAGTAACAAGAAAGTGATCAATACACAGCCCAAATCACAATTTATTAAAACAGTTCAGGATGATGAGAACAACTGGCCACAAAGCAACTATTTTTGAAAGGCTGTCTTTAGCTTAAAGAAGTAATGAGTGGAATGAGAACTTTCTCATCCCTACCATGGAAGGAGCCCCTACCATGGAGCTTACAATGCTCATGAATTCATATCTGATCTGTGCTTTATTCCTGGATTGAATCTGTTCATTTCTACCTCTCAGGAATGAGTGACATTTCTGCTTACTATTGGTGTAGAGGCCTCAGCTGCTACAAAATGTAAACTGGAAAGAGCCTTGTGAAACCCATTGTTGGACAGAGAGAAAGAAAATTATTGAGGGCATTGCAGAGGACTTTTACTTGAGAGGAGTGTTAGAAAGTATTTGTGTTGTCATATAGCAGGAATGTTACTCTTTGGAGAGCTAGCTGATTAGTGTTTATTTTGTTAATGTCCTGACCTTTGTGATTAGTATACTCTATGTTCTTTCTTTTGTCTTTCTTCTGTTTGTCCTTCTTCTGTCTTAAACATTAGACTCCACTTTAACATTGCACAAATAACATTGTGCATGGACTTATGGCCTATGGTAATGACATGTAAACATGTTTTGTGGAAGAGAAGTAGATGTTTCATACAGGCAAGCAGGAGCATCTCAAGTAGACTGATTTAGGTCACTAGGGATTCTATGCACTTTCATCTTAGTGATAGTGGATTTTTGAGTGGAGGAATTATTGAACAGACTTCTATTTTTAAAGATCACTCTGGCATGCTATGCACAATATAGGAAATGGTACCTTTAATCACTCCAGATAAAGCCATAGAGACAGCTATTTACAAACCTGAAAATGCCAAAGAGGATTAAAAGGCCCATTAAATAATCTAAAGCAAGTGGTAAAAAAAGACAATATTTATATTGAAAGATTGCTGATGGGGTCTATATAACTAAGATAATAGGTAATATGGTTTGGATCTTAAATGGCCCCTAAAGACTCATGTGTTGAAGCTTGGTCCCCAGCTGACATGCTATTGGGAGGTAATGGGTCCTTGAGGATGTGGGTGCCTGAGGATGTGGAAGGTTGTAGTAAGTACAGTGGCACCTCAGTTCATGAACCCTTTTGTTTGTAAACAACGTGGTTCACAAACAGAAGCATTTGGAAAAATTTTGTTTTGTTTTTGTACTCTGCATTGGAAGACAAACATGATCATGACCATCTTTCCCAAAAATACGTGGACATATTTTCCAAAATCATATCACAAATTAAGGATCTGAACTGTGGTACTACTGTAGTTCATTGTGGATTTGTCTTTGAAGGGAGTATTAGGATCCCTGTCTTTCCCTTTCTCTCTCCCTCTTTACTTCTTTGCCACTATGAACTGAGCTGCTTTGCTCCACCCTGTGCTCCTCACCATGTTGTTCTGCTTCACTACAGTGCCAGAGAAAATAGGACCAAGTGACAATGGACAAGCCAACATGAATCTTTTGAATCTCTGATGACAAGCCAACATGAATCTTTTCCTCTGTAAGTTGTTTTTCTTAGGTATTATGTCATGAAAATAGAAAACTAACTCACTAGAAGATGGATAAGGTAGAAGAAGAGGAGTAGATTGATGTGATCATTGATGTTGATTGTATTACTTTGGCCATGGTGATGTAATTATCCTAGTCAGTTGTGCTTCCTGGTATACCAAGACTGAGATTGCCTAAGGGTCATTACAGGCTTAAAACAGAGAGGCCAACTAAACCTGGAAGACAATCCAAGAAGTAGCCATTCCCTGAGGGTTCTGAATACTTGCCATAAAGATACTTGCAATAAGCAATTTGCAAGCAGCAACCTAAGAGTTAAACCAAAAAACATCATCAACAACAACAAAAACTAGAAATGAGAACACACATAAGCAAGTCTCAAAACAAGACTTCCAGATCATGTAAAGCAGCCACAAGTGTCAACAAGATGGCATAATCTGAAACTCAAGAACCTCTCATCCCTCAACTGCCAATCAGAGTGTGTGGAAAAAAAGTAATCAGAAATAATTTATCAGATAATAACAGAGATGGTGTACTCAAGGAAAGACATGCTGAATAACTCTAGAGAAGATACAGATAAAAAAATAGAGGAGCTCAGGAACATGATGGAATCCCAACATAGGAAACAAATGGAATCTTTAAAACAGATGAAAAAAGATATCCAGGAGACTAAAAACTCCATTGAAAGTTTACACAGCAGAAACACCCAATGTGAGGACAGACTATCACATATAGAACATAGGATTGTGATCAGTGACAAGGAAAAGAAATAGTCTTAAAAATACCAAAGGAAAATGAGAAAACAATCCAGCAGCTGCTAGATGATGCAAATAATAACATAACCCTGGAAGAAGTCAAATAAGAAAGAGTAGAGTGTGCAAATGACATTAAAAAAAACCTGTTTACAGAAGTAATGGCAGAAAACTACCCAAGCAGGGGAAAAGAACTTGACATACAGAGAAGTGAGGCATATAGGACTCCAACTAGCCATGATCAAATAATCCACACCTGGGCATATAATAGTTAACATTCCAGAAACCCAACAGAAGAACAAAATACTACAAACAGGTAGAGAAAAGTAACAAATCATATACAAAGGCAAGCCCATCAGAATCACAACAAACTTCTCAACACAAACTCTCAAGTCAAGAAGATCCTGGAGTGAAGTATTTCAAGCCCTAAAAAACACAACCTCCACCCCAGATCTAAGTAACCTGCAAAACTATCTTTCAATCTTGATGGGGAAATAAGACAGTTTTATGACAAAGAGCACCTGAGGAACTTCATGATTACCAAACTAACATGCAGAAAAATTTTGAACAATATCCTAGGAAAAGAGAGTGAAGGTCACAACCAATGAAGCCCAACAGAATGAACTCATCAGACAAGACATGAAATTAAATGCAAAGTGGAAGAATCCAACAAAAGGAAAATGTCATGAATATGATAAGTCAATACATGTCAGTTATAACCACCAATGTTAAAGGTCTCAATTCACCAATTAAAGAAATGGACTGGCAGAATGGGTCAAGAAGCAAGATCCAACAATATCCTGCATACAAGAAACACACTTAATTAAAAAAGAAACTCATAGACTGAAAGTTAAAGGGTGAAAAATAATGACCCATGTGACAGGAATTGGAAAAAAGCAGGAGTAGCTATCCTCTTTGCAGATCAAATGGATTTTAAACCAATACTAATTAAGAGAGACAAAGAAAGACACTGCATCCTTGTAAGGGAAAAATCCAAGAGGAAGACATGACAATAATGAATATATATGCACCAAATACTAGTCCACCCAACTATATAAAACAAATATGAACAGACATGAAAAATCAATAAGCATTGATACTACAGGAAAGGGGACCTCAATACCCACTGTCACAAATCAATAGAACAATTAGACAAAAATAAACAGTGAAATACTGGAACTCAATCAAACCCCTCAACAAATGGACTTGACAGATGTTTACAGAGTGTTTCAATACACAATATCAGAATACACATTCTTTTCAGCTGCACACAGGTCCTTGTGCAAAATATACCACATACTTGCTTAAGTAAATGTTTAAGTAAATGGAAAGGAATTAAAGTTATCCCCTGCTATTATCAGATAATGGTGCAATGAAATTGGACATCAACACCAAGAAAAACACAAGAACTTTATAAACATATGCTTCTGAATGATCAATGGTTCACAGAGGAATTAAAGAAGAAATCAGACAGTTTCTACAAATAAGTGATGTCAATACAACATATTGGAATTTATGGGACACAGTGAAAGCAGTCTTACAAGGGAAATTCATAGCAATGAATGCCCATATTAGGAAAACAGAGAGAGCTCATATACAAAAACCTGATGCTGAACCTCAAGCTTCAAGAAAAGAAGAGCAGGACAAAGCCAAAGCTCATACAAAGGAGGAAATTATACAGATCAGACCAGAAATCAATGCAATGGAGACTAAGAGATCCATACAAAAAGTCAATGTAGCAAAGAGTTGGTCCTTCAAAAGAATAAATAAAATTCACAAACCTTTTGCCAACCTTATCAAAAAAGAAAAGAAAAGACTCAAATCCAAGCAATTAGGAATGAAGAGTGAAATTACAATTGACAGAGCAGAAATCCAGAGGATCATCAACACATGCTTTGAGAACCTATACACCAATAAG
This sequence comes from Heterocephalus glaber, assembly GCF_053883595.1. Taxonomy (NCBI): domain Eukaryota; kingdom Metazoa; phylum Chordata; class Mammalia; order Rodentia; family Bathyergidae; genus Heterocephalus; species Heterocephalus glaber. The sequence goes on from NW_028258494.1 coordinate 1,361,141, forward strand.
ATGGAAAACACAGAAGAAATTGACAGATTTCTAGACACATATGAATTACCAAAGATGAATGAAAAAGATCTAAATATTCTAAACAACCCAATAGCACACAATGAAATTGAATACATAATTTAAAAATTATCAACAAGAAAAGCCCAGGTCATGATGCCTTCACTACTGAATTCTACAAGACATTAAGAGAAGAACTATTGACACTACAGTTTAAACTCTTCAATGAAATTGAAAGGAAAGCATACTCCCAAATTAATTACTGGAAGAATGCATCACCTTGATTCCAAAAGCAGAGATTGATGCAACCAAAAAAAAAAAGAACTATAGCCCAACCTCATTAATGAACATAGATGCAAAAATCCTCAATAAGATACTGGCATACAAAATGCAGAAGATCATCAAATAGATCATACACCCTGACCAAGAGAGATGAATCCCAGGGATACAGGGATGGTTCAACATGTGCAAACCAATAAATGTAAAACACTCTATGAACAGAGCCAAGGACAAACCATATGATAGGCTCAATAGATGCATAAAAAGCATTCAACAAAATCCAACAGAAATTCATGATAAAAAAAACTACAAAAAATTGGAATAGACAGTCTCTATCTCAACCTGATAAAAGCCATCTATGAAAAACCAATAGCCAACATCACTAAATGGCCAAAACCTAACATCCTTCACACTAAAATCAGGAATAAGACAAGGATGTCCACTATCACCACTCCCATTCAGTATAGTTTTGCAAATATTAGCGAGAACTATTAGACAAGAGTAAGAAATAAAAGGAATAAAGATAGGAAATGAAGAAGTTAAATTGTCATTATTTGCTGATGACCTGATATTCTATATAGAATACCCCAAGAACTCCACCAAAAGTCTTCTAGACTTAATAACAAAATTCAGTAGCGTAGCTAGATACAAGGTCAACACACAAAAATCATGAGCCAGTATAGTAAAAATGCCCCTACTTCCAAAACTGCTATAGAGATTCAATCCAATCCCAATTGAAATTGAACAGCGTACTTCAAAGACCAGGAGAAAAAAAGTCCACAAATTCCTTTGGAACAAGAAGAGACCTAGAATAGCAAAAGAAATTGCAGGCAACAAAGACAAGGTAGGGGGTACCACAATTCCCAACTTGAAACTATACTGCAAAGCTATTGTAATAAAAACAGCAAGGTAACGGCAATGAAACAGACCTGCAAATCATTGGAACCAATTAGAAGACACAGAAACAACTCCAGACACACTCAGTCACTTCATCTTTGATAAAGGAGTCAAGCACCCTCACTGAAAGAAAGATAATAAATGGTTCCGGGATAAATTGGGTCTCAACTTGCCAAAGATTAATACTAAACTTATATTTCTCAGTATGCACTAAAATAAAATTGAAATGGGTCAAAGATCTAACTACTAAAACAGAAACACTAAACTGGCTGGAAGACAGGGCAAAGATTTCATGAACAAAATCTCAGTCACACATGAACTAGCACAATGAATCAATAAGTGGAAACTCTTCTCATTAAAAAGCTTCTGCACAGCAAGAGAAACCAGCAACAACATGAAGAGATAACCCACAATAGGGAAAAAAATTTTTCCAGCCGTTCCTCAGACAACTACTATCTAGAATATATAAAGAATTTACAAAAGTCAGAGTTCACAAATTTAATGACTCAATCCAAAAATGGGCATCTGATATGAACAGATATTTCTCAGAATTAGAAACAGCAAATAAGTATTTAAAAAATGTTCGATGTCACTGGTAATTTGAGAGATCCAAATGAAAATAATGCTGAGATTCCACCTCACCCCAGAAAGAATGGCTTCTATCAAGAAATCAACCAATAACAAATGCTGCCAGGGATGTGGGGGGAAAGAACACCTCTCCACTGTTGGTGGAAGGGTAGACTGCTGCAACCACAATTTAAATTAGTATAGAGATACATCAAAAAACTAAGACTAGAGGTCCTACTTTGACCCAGCCATTCCCCTGATGGGTATCTTCCCAAAAGTATTAAAAGCATCATACCACAGCAGTATATATGCATCTATGTTGAAAGTGGCACAGTTTTTAATAGCTAAATCATGGAATCAGCCCAAGTGCCAATCAACTGATGCCTGGATAAAGGAGATGTGTTTTTTTATATAAAATGGAGTACTACTCAACCATAAGGAATGAGAAACTAGAGACATTTATAGCTAAATGGATGCCCATTGAGGCAATACTCAAATGAAATGAATAGGACACATATTTGTAAATACCAAATAGTTTCTGTGGTGTGAGAAACTGTACATGTAAGTAAAGATTAAAATGTGTAATAGATAATGTGAAATAGGAAGAAAAGGTGCAAAGAGGCAGGGGAAGTGGGAGGGGTAGGGGAAAGAAAGAAGGGAATGGAATTAACATGAGAAAAGGAAAAAAATGGAAACAAAGTCTTTGTACATAGAGGGGGTGGAGGGGTTTTAGGCAGGGCAGGGGAATGGGAAAGATTAAGAATCAAGTTATATTACGTAAAGGTATAAATCTCCAATGATGAATGTCATTATATTATATACCTGAAATGTACCAATAAAACTAATTAAAAATAGCTGTGAGAATATTGAAAGGAAAATGTTGTATGGTAATTATGTAAATGTTTATCATAACATACTACTGCCAGAATATGAAAGTGTGGTACTTCAAGAGGAAAAGGCTTAATGAAATATATTAAGAAATTCAAAATCTACAGTAATCAAGGCAGCTTTGGTGTAAGGAAAGACATACAGATCATTGGAATAAAACAGGATCTAGAAATAGAACCACACATGTATGGTCCACTGAGTTTTGAAAGATTATTTAACATTAGCATTTTATAGAATATAAACTCAGTTCAAGAGCCAAGGAAGAGACAATGTTTGCAGCAAATGGCACTAGAACACCTGGTATCCGTATATAAAAAATTAACCTCAACCCTTTTTTCCATACATGAAAATAACTTGAAGGGATCTATGAATCTAAATAAGAAAGCCTAAAAGTATAAAACTTTAAGAAGAAATTATAAGGGAAAATATTTATGAATTCAGGGTAGGCAAGAACTACGTAGGATACAAAAAACATGATGTATAAAAGAAAAAATTTGATAAATGGGATTCCATTACTGCCTTGATTACTGTAGCTTTAGAAGAAATCTAAAAATTAGGTACTAAATGTCTTACAACACTGATTTTGTTTTTAACTTTTTTAGGTCCTTTGTACTCCTACATAACTTTTAAATTTCAATATCCAATTCTTCATTTATAGCAAGAATACACGGACCTGAATTTTTATATATACCTTGTGTTTTCTAATCCTGCTAAATTCAAATACAAGTTCTAGGGGCTCCTAGAGATTTCTTAGTATTTTCTCTGTAGATGATCATTTCATCTACATATAAAGATTTTGCTTCTGCCATGCCAATCCTAACCCAGGTGTGTCATTTTATTGCCAGACTATTTTGGTGGGGACTAGGTTTCAAAGTTTAATGGAAATATGATGAGTAAGCATATCTGCCCTTGTTCCCCACCTTAAGGAGAAAGCATTGTATCTTCTCCATTTATATAAGGCATTCTCACTGGAAGTATGAAGTACATGTCTTAAATCGGCTGAGAAGTTGCTGTTCTACTTCTAGTCTCCTGATATCTTTTACCATGAACAGCTGTAGAATTTAGTCCAATACTTTTTCTCCAACTAGTGACAGGATCATATGACTTTTTCCTTTCCTCCATTAAAATGATGACTTTTGGGGGTGGATCTTCTGATGCTGAACCAACACTGCCATCCCTATAACAAAACCACTTTCTACATCCTGCCAGATCTTCCTTCCAATAGTTTGTCTTGTTAAACAAATTTCTATCTCTGTTCATACATTTTTCTTCTATTATCTTTATCCAGTTTTAGGATTCGCACAATGTGACTTCCTTAAATGAGGGGAGAAATGTTCCTTTTTCTTCTGCTTTAATTGTTTGATATAATTTATGAGTTAAAATGTATATGAGCCTACTGTTGTCATATAGGCAGGTTTTCAAGCTAGGAATATACTTTCTTTAATAGGTGCTATTAAAATATTATATTTCCTCCAGAGTTAGTTTCATTAATTTGTCTTCCAATGTACTTCTTAGAAGTTGTCAAATTTATTTCAAAAAATATTTTTGCAATATGCTTTCTATATCCTTTTAAATTCTGTAAAATCTGTGGTAATGTCTCCTAGATCTTAATATTGTAATTTAAAAAATGTATAACTGATATTGTGTAACTGGAAGAAAAGGTCTAAAAGACCAGGGGAATTGGGAGAGGTAAGGGAAGGGAAAAAAAGGAAAGAAAAAAATATGAAAAGAGGAAAAAAATGGAAACAAGTTCTTTGCAAATAGGGAAGGGTGGAGGGGGTGAAGGGAGGGCAAAGGAAGGGGAAAAAATAAGAACCAAGAAACTTATGTAAAGGTACAAGATCCCAATGATGAATGTAACTGTATTTTATACCAAAAATGTACCAATAAACTTAATGGGAAAAAAAAGAAATTCAGGAACAGTAGCCTACTGACAAAACCGTACATAGTAAAACATGTGGGTTTCCACTTCTGAATATACTCAAAGCCCAGGCATTGGAGGGTATCTGAGGACACTTAATTTCACAACTCAGCTCTTGGGGATATTCACGTAATGGGGCACAGTTATCTAAGAATGACTTAACATACTCAACCACACATGTGTAGCATGGACAAGGTCATGCAGCAGCTGTTTAGTCCCACCATGCCTCAGTAAGCTGATAAGAATATAATTGTTGTGAATTGAAGGAAATATAACCTTTTAGTAGCTGTAACTGCTGTTTTGCTGAAGGAATAAAGGCATGCAGCTCTTGAGCTCTGGACTGGAGCTCCAACTTTCATGCTCTGATGCTGAGGATTAGCTCCCCATGTGTTGTTCTTTATTGGGGAATTAATTAATGAACTTACTCATGCATAAAGGATTATATTGACTAAACAGATCCTTCTCCAGGTGCCTGCCTGAGGAGGCTTGGCTCTCCCAAAATATTAACAAAAGAATTGAGAAAGCCAAAGGAAAACAGTGTAAGAGTCAATGATATAATCAGACTTGAGTACAAGTAATAGGTTTGGTTGGAGATAAAATGAGATTAAAAATCCAGATTAAAATTCAAATTAAAAAAGTGACTGTTAGAGACAAAAGTTACTTTAAGACTGTTAGAGAAGAGGAGTCAGTTGTTCACTGAACTAAACACCACATAGTAGCCTAAAAACAGACTACAATATTGGTGAATATTTGCCTCAGATCCCTCTGTATACTTTAGGAATAAAATTCTTTTTAACTTAGAAATGCTTTTTCCCAGAATGTGACTTATCTCTGAACCTTGAAGAGAGTGCCTATTTGGCTTTCACAAAATAATGTACAAGTTGTGGGGAAAGATACATCGTCTCCTGTACTGGAAGCTAAGATGGAGAAGACCTCCATGGCCACCATGACCTTCCCCTTGGTGCTGTGGTACACAGGGAGGAAGGTGACCCACACACTGCAGAACACCAGCATGCTGAAGTCAGGAACTTGGCTTCATTGAATGTCAGGCAGATTCCTGGCCAGAAAAGCCACAGTGAAGTTCAGGAGGGCCAGGGAGCCCAGGTATCCCGGGACACAGTAGAAGGCAGTGAGTGAGCCCTTGTTGCACATGATGATGATGTGGCCATCATCTGAATGTACATCTGTGTCAATGTAGAGTGGATTTTTTCCATCCAGATTCCAGAGAGTGAGCTGGACCAGGGAGGAGAAAGGGATGATGGAGTTAGATTCCCCTGATATCAGCAACTGCCTCATGCTGCAGTGGCCTTAAAGGTCAGCATCACGGTAATACTTTTGGCTAAAATGGTGGAAACAGCCTCAGTGAACACAACTCCAAATGTAGTCTGCTGGAGGATGCAGGTGGCTGTTGGGATGTCCAATGAAGAGTAAGGAGCAGAGAAAACAGAAGGTGAGGGAGATGAGCAGGGTATAACTGAGAGCCTGGTTGTAGACCTTGACAATAGGACTATCTTGGTTCTTCACAAAAAGCCCAGGAACAACACCTGTCTGTGCCAGCCAGAACCTCAAGGGCTCTTCATAATCCAAAGAAGTCACAGACTTTGGGAGAGAGCAATTTCTCTGCATGTTGCTATACTGATTGTCTGGGCATTTCACACACTGTTGCATGTACTGCTATGACCCATTTTTAACTCACAACCTCACTTTCCTCCAATATTGATACTTTCAATGATGACATGGGCTTAGTTAGACATTTCTTTTCTTTCTCACCATTTGGTAAAAAGGGGAAAGCTGGAGAGCACTCCTGTATTTCCCAGCACAGTAATTATTGTAGACAATGGTCACAGAGTGAAACCCACAGCCCCAAATCTCATGGTTTTATCAAGCAATGAAACTCTTTTATATGATACTGTAATGCTGGCTATTGGTCAATTTACTTTGGCCAAAGTCCAAATAACGTACAACAGAAAAATTGAACTCTAAGTTGAACCATTGATTTTATTAGTATAAATATGTGGTGTTGATTTATGAATTGTGACATAAAATTAAACATAATGGTGAAGGAGAAAGAATAGACTATTCAGATGATCTCTTTAATTTTTGTACACTTAAATTGTTCTTAATATCAATTCTCTTCATTTCAAGAAAAACATTTCTCATAGTGAAAAAACACACATTGAGTCTCACAATTTGTATTTATGTATAATAACTATAACTATTTTTATATTTAGTACATACCAAGATAGGTAGGGGTTGGGATGGTCCTGTAGCAGTGTACTTTAATGCATTCTCCTGTTACGTGCAAGGACCATAGTTTGATCTTTAGCACTACAAAAATGATGAGCCTACATGTTTCTGAATTGTGCACTGCAATATGCACACTCTACACACAGACACATGAAAGTAAAGTAGAGCCAGCATTTCTACATGCTGAGATAACCACACAAGTTCTTGACCTACTATATACAAACTCTCAGGGCCAGACTATCATTGTGGGTTGTACACTTTGGGGTCATGCTGCTGGCTGGACAGTGATGTCATTTCCTGGATTGCTCTGCTTAGTTAGCACTATTTCTGTGGTCTGATGTGGGAAGATGAGGAGAAATGAATCCTGAGCAGAGGATGATCTTCCTAGTACAACCTAACACTGAGGTAGGGTGAACTAAGGCTTGCTGACCTCATCTCCACTCCCTTTCATGCCCACCTCTTGCAAAAGAACTTGAGATATTCTTATTTGAGAAGAGGGCCTGAGAAAAGACAGAAACCATTTGAAAATTGCATCAGACCTAAATTCACACAGTTCAAAATATTTGGTTTATCATCAAGCTCATGACCAGAACATGAGATTCTGCTTTTTATAAGAGGTCTTAGAGCAATTGGATGTATCTTTGTTCATCAGCTGACATGCTCTGCCCCATGCTTTGGTCTCAGGCTAAACCTTTTCACTAGCGAGCATAACCTTATAGAGCTCTCTGGTCTGGTTGCCTCTGTTTTGTACCATAAAGTCCTCACACTGTATCTGCTGTCCAGTGGCATCCACTCTGAGTGACCTTCCCTTGGTCAGGCAATAAGTCCCTGTATGGGGCATAAGTTACTGGGGGCTGACCAGACCCCCAATCGCCTTACCAAGGATACAGCAGAAGGATGACAAAAGACAAGATCTTTATTGCATAAAGGGGGTCCAGGATGGTCAAAGCTCTTATAAGGCTAAGACGCTCTCTCCTAAAGCTTACCATTATTTATTGAATACATAGTTCTTGCAGGGGTAAGGGGAGGGCAGGGAACAGTGAAGTGAAGAGCACTGATACAAGCAGTGTCCTAGCAACAAGGGAACAAGGCATGCTAGCTGGAGCATATCATTGATTAATGAGAAAACTGCTTTTGCCCATAGATTAATTTTTGCTTGTATGGAAGTTGTGTCTATGAGTGATGTTGCCCTTAGTGCAATATTGTCTTGCCATCCAAGATGTCACAGCATAATGGATCATTGAGACCTTTGCTGTGACCAGCAGCATGGGGAGTTGTTACATTCCCACACACCAACTGCTGCCTTTTCAGGCAAGACATTGTGGGCTAATAGACATACTCAAACTTTTAATATGAAAAGCCAATTTATAAATTTGCAGCTCACTCAGGCTGATCTTCATTAATCTTTCACACATGGTGTGAAGTCCATGCTTAGGATAAAGAAAATATCACAGGGCTGAGAATTTCCAACACATTTGCTGATGAATAAATCAGCTACGTGAAGGGGCTGCCTTTCTACAAATATTAGCAGTGAAGAAACCCATCAATAAACTGATAATAAGATTCAGAATGAGGGTTATGAAATTTTATATATACAGGGCCACACAGTAAATATTTTAAGTTTGAAGATCCAGTGGCCTCTATTGGATCTTCTCCCTTTGCAGTTGTACTGGAAATACAGCTGCAGAAAATGGGTGTACACACAATGGGGAAAACTTTTTGCCAGCTACTCCTCTGAGGACTAATACCTAGAACATAAAAAGAACTCAGAAAAATTAGACCTCTCCAAAATAAAAGATCCAGTCAAAAAATAGGCAACTGAAATCAATAGATACTTCTCAAAAGATGTACAAGATGTACAAATGGCAATAAATACATTAAAAAAGTTTTAATATCTCTGGCCATTAGAGAAATGCAAATTAAAACAACACTCAGATTCTCTTACTCCAGAAATAATGGCTATCATCAAGAAATCAAATAATAAATGTTGGTGAGGCTGTGGAGAAAAAGGAACCCTTCTACACAGTTGGTAGAATGTAAACTAGTACACCTGTTATGGAAATCAGTATGAATATTTCTCAAAAAACTAAAAACTAGAAATTCCATTTGACCTACCTATTCTCCTTCTAGGTATTTTCCTGAAAGAGTTAAAGACATAATAGTATACAATGATTAGAATGAATAATTGAAAATGTAAAATAGGAAGAAAAGGTCCAAAGGGGTAGGGGTAGTGGGAGGGGCAGGGGAAAGGAAAGAAGGGAAAGGAAAAATGATGAGAAATGGAAAAAATGGAAATAAAGTCTTTGTAAATAGGGAAGGGTTGAAGGCATGAAGGGAGGGCTAGGAATGGGGAAAAAATAAGAACCAAGATGCATTATGTAATGGTACAATTCCCAATGAGAAATGTAATTGTGTTATGTACATACAATGTACCAATAAAAGAATTGAATTTAAAAAAGACATAATAGTACAGTAATGCTTGCATACTTATGTTTATAGCAGCATAATTCAATAGCTAAATCTTTGAAGTAACCCATATATTCATCAACAGGTGAATGAATGAAGAAAATTGTATTCATACAGAATGGGGTACTATGCTATATAGAAGATAAACTTGATCCTTGTGTAGGAAAATGGATGCACTTTGAAACTATAATGTTAACTGCAATAAATAAGATATGCAAGCTTAAAAAAAGAAAGAAAATAGGCACATTAATTTGAAATCAGCTTGGACATCTCAGTGAGAATCCACTTCAGGAAAAGCAAAATAGTATGATGTCTTTTCAACAGATGGTGCCACACTTGTGTGGGGGACCCTAGAGAACATCACATATCATAGAAACCCCACTACACTGCCGGCCCTTAGGGAAGAAATTAAAAATGCACATGCAGCAATCTCGGTGGCCAAGGTTACCCAAGCAGCATTTCTCTGTGCTAATTAATGTCTGGAAGATCATAGTCACCCCTTGGTACTGGGGATCCCTGCAGTTAGGTTCCAGTATCCTGTCCAGTATATGATGCCAGCCTGAAAAACATACATTAACACACAGAACTAGCAGAGAGAAATGAGGGTGCCAGGATGATGAATGCTGGTGTAACTGACCAAGGGCCTGGTCAGTCCCAGGCACTAACTTTATTGGCAATCAATTGGGGTAAAAGCAAGCTAAGTGTAGTTTCTATGGAAATTAAAGTAAACAAGGCTTGCAAAGGACATGACAAAGAATTCTCAAATTAGGAACAGAATAGACAAACTGCATGATAGTAACTAGAATATTGTCCTTTTAGTCAGAAGGTTTTAGTTGTGGGAATGGAATTTGGGTGCAAGTTACTCTGACCTTGGCATGTAGGCTTCAGCCAGGCTCACTTCTATAAACAACACAATTGAGGGGTTAACTCTTTAAACCTGCTTTGGGAATACTCAATATTACAGTCCTTTGCAACTTGGAGCACTTCTTATAATAGCAGAGGCTAAAGTTACCTTGTATTAATCATATGATCTCAATATAATTGTAGTTTTAAAATATTTATATATTTTATTTTCTTAAAATGTGCACACATTTTATTGGACTCTATCTTATGTCTGATTCGTGTTGTGTGATAAAATTATAATGAAAATATAAATTTTTAAAATTTAAATGATTAAAATACAGTAAAAGATTTTATTTCTTTCTCTTGTCTAATTGCTGTGGCTAATGTTTCCAGAACTATATTGAACAAGAGTGATGATAGTGGACATCCTTGTCTTGTTCCTGATTTTAGTGTGAAGAATTTCAGTTTTTGACCATTTAATATGATATTGGCTGTTGTTTTTACATAGATGGCTTCTATCAGTTTGAGGTAGAGACCATCTATTCCAATTTTTTGTAGGGTTTTTATCATAAATGCATATTGGATTTTGTCAAATGCTTTTTCTGCACCTATGAAGATAATAAAGACAGGTAATGAAGAAGTCAAATTGTCATTATTTGCAGATGACATGATACTCTATATAGAAGACCCCAAGAACTCCACCAAAAGTCTTCTAGACTTAATAGCCAAAATCAGTCAAGTAGCTGGTTACAAGGTCAACACACAAAAATCAATAGCTTTCCTCTACACCAATGACAGACTCACTGAGAGAGAAATAGGGCAAATAATTCCTTTCACAATAGCATCTTAAAAAACTGAAATACCTAGAAATCATCCTAATGAAAGAAATCAAAGACCTCTTCTCTGAAAACTATGGCACTCTGAAAAGAGAGATGGAAGATGATATCAGAAAATGGACAGACATCCCCTGCTCCTGGGTAGGAAGGATTAATATAGTGAAAATGGCCATACTTCCAGAACTACTATATAGATATAATGCAATTCCAATTGAGATCCCAGCAGCATACTTCATAAACCTTGAGAAAACAATCCAAAACTTCATTTGGAACAAGAAGAGATCCAGAATAGCAAAAGCATTTCTAGGTAACAGAGACATGGCAGGGGGTATCACAATGCCCGACCTGCAACTGTACTACAAAGCTACTATGATAAAAACAGCATGGTACTGGCAAAGAAACAGACCTGAGGACCAGTGGAACAGATTAGAAGATGCAGAAACAACTCCAGACACACTCAGCCATCTCATCTTTGATAAAGGAGCCAAACACCCTCACTGGAGGAAAGATAGCCTCTTTAATTAATGGTGCTAGAGAAATTGGGCTTCAACTTGCCAAAGATTAAAACTAGACCTGTATCTCTCAACATGCACTAAATTAAAATCAAAATGGATTAAAATCTAAATATTAAAATAGAAACTCTGAACCAGTTGGAACAGAGGTTAGGTAGAACCCTTGAAGACTTTGGTGTAGGAAAAGATTTTATGACCAAAACCTCAGTTGCCCGTGAACTAGCACAAACAATCAACAAGTGGGATCTCTTCTCATTAAAAATCTTCTGCACAGCAAGAGAAACCACTAACAGTGTGAAGAGACAACCCACAATGTGGGAAAAAATCTTCACCTGCTCTTCCTCAGACAAAGGTCTAATATCTTGACTCTATAAAGAACTTAAAAAGATCAGTCCTCCGAAATTTAAAGACCCAATCCAAAAATGGGCATCTGAAATGAACAGACATTTCTCAGACAAAGAAGGAGAAATAGCAAATAAATACATGAAAAAATGTTCAACATCACTGGTCATTTGAGAGATGCAAATGAAAACAACTCTGAGATTCCACTTCACTCCAGAAAGAGTGGCTGGTATCATGAAATCAACGAATAACAAATGCTGGTGGGGCTGTGGGGAAAGAGGAACCCTGCTCCACTGCTGGTGGGAGTGTAGACTGGTGAAAACACTGTGGAAATCAGTATGGAGATACCTCAAAGAACTAGGACTTGAAGTCCCATTTGACCCCGCTGTTCCACTGCTGGGGATCTTCCCCAAAGAATTCAAAGAATCATACCACAGTGATATATGTGCACTCATGTTCATAGCAGCACAGTTTGTAATAGCTAAAACTTGGAAACAGCCCAAATGCTCATCAACTGGAGACTGGTTAAAGAAAATGTGTCTTTTTTATAAAATGGAGTACTACTCAGCCATAAAAAATGAGAAATTAGAGACATTTATAGCTAAGTGGATGCACATTGAGGCAATGCTCTTAAGTGAAATAAATAGGACACACATGAATAAATACCGAATAGTTTCTCTGGTGTGAGAAACTGAAAGTGTAAATAAGGACTAAATGTATAATAGGTAATGTGAAATAGGAAGAAAAGGGGCAAAGAGGAAGGAAGCGGGAGGGGTAAGGGAAAGGATGGAAGGGAATGGGATTAATATGAGAAAATAGAAAAATAAGAACAAAATCTTTGTAAATAGGGAGGAATGGAGGGGTTGAAGGGAGGCCTGGGTAAGGGTGAAAAATAAGAACCAAGAGAGATTATGTAAAGGTGCAAATTTCCAATGATGAATGTCATTGTATTTTATACCTAAAATGTACCAATGATTAGAATGAATAATTGATAATGTAAAATAGGAAGAAAAGGTCCAAAGGGGTAGGGGTAGTGGGAGGGGCAGGGGAAAGGAAAGAAGGGAAAGGAAAATGATGGGAAATGGAAAAAATGGAAATAAAGTCTTTGTAAATAGGCAAGGGTTGAGCGCATAAAGGGAGGGCTAGGAATGGGAAAAAAATGAGAACCAAGATGCATTATGTAAAGGTACAATTCCCAATGAGAAATGTAATTGTGTTGTATACCTACAATGTGCCAATAAAAGAATTTAATAAAAAAAAAACAGTAAAAGCAACTTTGCCTTCATTTCCCCCAAACACTTGAGACACACTCAGCCCATTGTTCTTACCTCTTTCTGAAAGAGTCTTGGAAAGTCTGTTTTATGAATGTCTTTATTTGTAAAGACCTGGCTGCCTCAGTGTTCTGAATTGATTCAAAATGTTTACCTTTCATGGTAACTTTTTACTTTGCTTCAAGGCAGAATTGAAATGGTGCTGTATTTGGTAAGTACGGTGACTTAGGGCACAGAGTAATGTTCTACGAGCCTACATTTCTGTTGGACAGCACTAAGCAGTAACATTCATTTCATTTTTTACCTCACCTTTTAAAGACACTCAGAGCAGAGAACTTCCAAAACTGCTCAGGAAGTGGCAAGGATCATGGTAGGTGTGCTTGGAGGAAGAGAAAGTATTTTAGGTGGATTAATGGCAATGTGTCTGTTACAGTAAAAATTATTTTAATTTGTACAATCACTCCATATTGCAATCACACCTCATATTCATAAGGAGTAACTGGAGTGGACAGAGGAGTAAAAATGGAGAGATGGAAGTGGTTTCCTTATGATGACAAAAATGTGTCATGTGCAGTAATTGTGGGAATTATTTAGAAGATAATATTCCAGGACAAACAGATCTTGTGTGTGTGTCATGGAAATGGAACATGTTTAGAAAATTGAGATCTGGAAGGAGATACACACATCTAAGTTTATAATCTAGCCATGTCATATTTTAGTCATGAATGTTCATCTGTTACTAAAAGTCGGAGAAATGCATGTCCTCATTTAGAAGTAGGTAGCTAATGCCTACAACAAACTGTATATTGAATGTTAAATGTTTGTTCTGTGTAAAATATGAATATATTCATAACTAACGCAATAATACGTTTTTCAGGTACCTCAAAGTGAAAAAACTGAGTCACTCTTCCTTCTTATTATGACACATATCATCATTTATATATACAGTGTATTTTATTATTAACTGACTGGGAACTGTAGCTTAGAAGTGTCTCGCATACACTAATGTGCATGAGGGATATTGCAACTCACAGAGATAATTAATGGAGGGCAGGATTGAAGTATTACATTGCTAGTACATCAGATAGAACCAAGGAAATTTCTCTGGACTCCTTCTCTCTATACTTTGTGATCTTTGCTTCTATTCAGGGTCATAGGACACATGGGACAGCACTGGCATCGTGACCTGGTTACACTGTGTCTTTGCTGGGTAACAGATTTGGGAGCAAGGCTTGCCACATAAGAGTGCCAATTCCTCCAATATGTTCTGCCTAACCTTCCATGGACTCTATCCCTGCCTGAGTAATAGAACAGAGAGTGGCAGAGGATGCATGTGGCAGAGGTACATGTCAGGATGGATGCATCAGCATTGCCTGAATATCTTACCTGAAAGTACTAACAACACTAAAATTATTTCTCCTCTGAGAAACCCTGGAGCATGTGAGGCTCTGAGCTTCTGGAATCAGTGAGGGATGAAAGTGCTTTTATATCCAGCCAAGATAAAATAAATTTTTAAAAATTGAAAGTGACTTCTTCAATTAGGAGAAAAATGTCAGTGTGCAACATATATCAGGTTATCCTAGGATTTAGCTGTCAGGAGGAAAGATTGAACAATAAGGGAAATTCATTCTGAAAAAATGATTTTCATTTTTTAAATGAAAAATTGGCATAGAAATATATTCTTTTTATAGGTATGAATATTAAACCTCAATGCACTTTATCACTGACCTACATCTTCAACCATGATCTGTTTTATTTTGTGTGTGTGTATGACAAAACCTCACTCTGTTGCCCATGTTGTTCTCCAACACATGATCCTCCTCAATCAGCATCGCAACAGGCTGTGCCTGCAGGCCTTCACCTCCTTGCACAGATGAACACATTGTTTATGCACAGTAAGAGCCAAAGTCTGAATTTTGGCACTGGAAGAGAAGAGAGCGCCCTCTGCTTTTCAGAGCAGTCTGAAAGAACATGTGCATGGACTTTGGAGGGGTCAGTCTCAGACGGTTGGGGGGGAAATTGTAACTGATGTGTCTGGAATTGTTCAAGACTGGAGTTTAGTTCTTCTTGCTTGGTCAGCTCTGCCTGCTGTGACTCAGGCAAAGAAAGGTGGATGCAGGTAGGATTTTTACAATGAATTCTCCAAAACAAAGGGACCTAGACTGTTTCTTAAAATGTCATTTACTGCCAACAGATGGACAATTTTCTTGTCTTAGCCTGAATTATCCAATGTTGCCAAGATGCATTCACAAATCTGAGCTCCTGGCAAGATTCCCCAGAACTCTCTCTCTGATTATTACTGTGGCACAGAGTGATACACAAACAATCAGATTCTTAAAATTGATACTACTTGGATCCAAGCCCAATTGAAAATATACTGGAGAGATGTGGATTCCCTTGGTTTATTTCTCCTTAGACAAGATGTGCTGTGAAAAGCACAATTAAATACTTAATTTAATGCATAGAGCTTGCTTATAGTTTGACAAAGAGAAAATAGAGATAAGTAAAAGAGTGGATTGTGCCGGGGTTTTAGCTCAGTGGTTCTGCCACCTGCCTTGCAAGAGGAAAGATCCGAGTTCACTTCCCAGTACCAAAAAAAAAAAAAAAAAAAAAAAGGGTGGATGATCAATTTCTGGGTAGGGTGAAGTTTATTTCCCATAGATGAATCAGTCAGAGCTAAAGGTTTTGCAGGGTTTAGCAGAGAACAAGGATAAGTGTACTTCCGTGGGTATAGGTAAAAGAGGAAAGTGATGATATTTAAAATTTTAGTGAATAAATTTTGATAGATTAAAATTGAACCTTTTAAAATTATAATAAAAATTAAAATTCTGCATTTCTCTGCTTTATTTTTTGTGCACTCCTTGCCTCTATGCTTCCTTCTAGTTATGCGTGGACCACTTCCGTTGTTTTGCTGCTAACACTGTCTCTTCCCTCTGCCCACCCATGCTTTCATCATCAGACCTCCCATTCATCCAGTTCCTCCTCTCATTTAAGAAATGGTTTTACAGTGTATTTAAATGTAAAAATCCAGCAAGAATGGCACTACAAAAAATGCTGTTCATCAAATCATTGACAATGTATCCAAACAGATTAAATTCAATTTTGCTCAAAATTATCTTAGAAAAAAACAGTACACTGTGAACAATTAAATTTTTACTACTTGCTAATAGTGTTAATACTATTAATAAAATTTCTAAATTTAGGAGTGCTGAAAAATGTATTATGAAGTAAGAAATAGTTTGACCATGAACTGATGAAAATTCTGAGGACTATATAATACATATCTGATCACCTTTATAACAAGATGCCATATTGGCAGTGTAATGAAAATCACAAAGAAACTGCAAGGAAGGAGTAAAGAACATAAATGTATGATAGATTGCAAGATCATATGCATTAAAAATCCAAGGGATTCAACAAACACAAATGTACACCCAAATAATTTGGTTATTTGATTCAACAAATAACTGTTCCTTTATAAAACACTGAATACATTCAAATATGGCAGATAAAATAATTTCTTTTTTCATTAACAACAAGTTATAAAAGCTCAGGAATAAATCTGAGGAGAAAAACTATTGTGTATAATATTTTGGGTGTGTGTAAAATCGTAAAACAAGATATAAACTTGTTGACAGAAGTGTCTCATTATAAAAGGATATTTAAACAAGATAAATAGACTTAGCCAACCACTGATATGAAACTTCACTGGAAGCTCTGCAAAGTTATCCTTAATTTAACATAAAAATTCAATTCATTGCTATTTTAAACCCAAGAACATTTGATATCACATATGATCAACCAATCCTAGGATTCTGAAGGAAACGAGAGGGAAATTCTGCAAATAAAGGGCTTCAGAAATATTGGTAGTCAAGTGTGAGAAAGGAAATACAAACCCAGTTACCGGAATAAAGTTTAATCAGCATATTAAAGGCACACTAATTATCCAAGAGGAAAAACTATAATGAAATACATTAGGGAATTCTGAAATATAATGTTTTGCAGAGAAGAGTTATAATATGAGTAATTCATAAAAGTGATGGAGAACAAGTGGATCACGAGATAAAAGTATATAATATAATCATCTTAAGCAAAATTATAAGAATTTATTGCAGAATTTACAAAACAAAAAATTTCCAAAATAAAATTCAAAGTAAAAAGGTGATTGTTACAGGTAATGGTAACATTAAGGCTATTGTAGAAAAAAATGAGTCCCTTGATTATTGAAGTAAATGCCATGGTTTATTCTAAAACCTGAGACAAAAATGTTGCAGATTTGCCTAGAGACACTCTATATTTTATCAAGAGCATATTTTTTTAACTAATAAATTTTCTTTTTGCTAGAATGTGCTTTATCCCTGAACCCGTGCAGATAATTTCTATCTGGTCTTAACAAAATAATGTAGCATTTAGGAGCAATGATGCAGCCCAGCAATCCTGCACTGGAGGCCAAGGTGGGGAAGACCTCCATGGCCACCATGACCTTCCCCTTGATGCTGTGGTACACAGGGAGGAAGGTGACCCACACACTGCAGAATACCAATATGCTGAAAGTCAGGAACTTGGCTTCATTGAATGTGTCAGGCAGGTTCCTGGCCACGAAAGCCACAGGGAAGCTCAGGAGGGCCAGGGAGCCCAGGTATCCCAGGACACAGTAGAAGGCAGTGAGGGAGCCCTTGTTGCACATGATGATGATGTGGCCATGTTCAGAGTGTGCATCTGTGTCAACCAAGGGAGGAGAGGTTCCCAGCCAGACTGCAAAGAGAATAATTTGGATCAGGGAGCAGATGGGAATGACAAAATTAGAGGCTCCTGACACCAGTAACCACCTGATTGATTGTTCTGGTTTTTGAAGGCCAGAATCACAGTGACAGTTTTGGCCAAAACAGTGGAAACAGCCACAGTGAACACAAGTCCAAATGTTATTTGCTGGAGGATGCAGGTGGCTGTGTTGGGATGGCCAATGAAGCACAAGGCACAGAGAAAGCACAGCAGGAGGGAGATGAGCAGGGTGTAGCTGAGAGCCCTGTTACTGGCCTTGACTATGGGAGTGTCTCAGTGTCTCACAAAGAGCCCCAAAACCAGAGCTGTGAGAACAGAGAAACACAGAGCTGTGCAAATCAGAGCCATCCCTAGGGGATCTGTGAAGGACAGGAAGTCCACAGTCTTGGGGAGACAGCGATCTCTGTCTCTGTTCAGGTACTCATGCGTTGGGCACCATGTACACTGATCTGCATCTGGGGAGAAGGCAAAGATTCAGCATTTCTTTTTCACAAATTTTTCATTTCTGCCCAGTTAAACAAAGTGGTTAGCCTTGCAATATCTCTATAAGTACCGGTGGCTCATATGTAGTTTTGAGATCCATCAGAGTTCATGCCTAACCTAGGGAGAAAGCTTTCAGCTGTGACTAATATCAAAGTCCTTCAAATGGACCCTCAACGTTAGAGGGGTTTGAGGTCACATCAAGCTCTGATTTGTTAATGTCATCAAGGCTATGGGTTGTGGACTTCTCTCAGCCCCTTTGTTACCACCACAGCCCATTCCTCATGAAAATCCATGTGTAGACACATTTGTAATAGTCACTTAGTGCAATTGAATTTAAGGCTTTCCAATATCTGTACTCAGATGGAGAAATATTTATTTGTCTTTTTACAAGCTCAGTGTTTTAACTAATTGATCTTAATTCATGGAAGAACAAGTCTCTCTTCATGTAACATATTTATTTTTCTGTGACTATTCCAGGAAATTTTTCATAAAAATATTGAAAACTGTGAATTGAAAACACTTGTATTTTGTATGCCACTATATTGCTGGTATACAACACTTTAGAGTAACTGATATTTTTATCCAATTAGTGAAGAATATGTGTATTTCTAAAAACTTCATGCACTTACAACTGAAAGTATCATTTCCTAACCTTTTTTTATAATGTGTTATACAATAAGTTGAGACCTTAGTATATATGATGATCATTGCTGCAAATGTTCATGTCTGCTTTTATAGAGCTTGAAAGCAGTCATGGGGCACAGCTCTATTAATGAGTATTTCTTTGTTCAATTTAAAATTTATTTATAGAAGTAATAAGGAACTTTCCTACTCCCATTTTAAGGGTCCTAAGGGTTTTTTCTTCCCACTCAGGTGGAGATTTAACACATGCATTCACAGTAAACTATATCCTCAGCTTCTTTTGTTTTTCATTTTGAGACAGGGTCTTGATAACTTACTCAGGCCAGCCTCAAATTGCAATCTTCCTGCTTCAGAGCCTCTAAGTAGCTGGGGTTACAAGACTGCACCTCCATGCTGGGCTCTTATTTAGATTTTATAGGTAAATCTCTTGCAAGAGGACAAGATTATGAACTGTTTATACAGATTGTCTTTCATGTTTCTCTTGTTGGAATACTCATCCCTCTTCATAGTCACCAGGTGCTCCTGGTTTTTGCCCATAGATCTGCTTGACACAGACAAACAGGTGAATGTGGCAGCACGCATTCCAAATCCTTTATTTCTTTTTTTAATTTTATGAATTACTTTGATGTTTCAAACCTGTCACAAGGAAGAGAATAAGTTTTGGTAACTTATTTTTACTGAAAACAGTTACTAGCTTTGCTAAGTGAATACAACCAAATGATGCTTCCTGCTGATATAATTGGAATGGCCCAGTATTTTTGCAGGAATTCAAACAATTACAATGTTTATTCTGTAAACTTTCTAACATTGAAGTATTTAAAAATTGGTCCTGCATTTCTTATTTTACAAAAGCATTTTGTTTGATTTGTAACTGCATAAATTTAAATGTGTAGACATTACTTTCAGAGATATCAGATGATTGTATCTTTCACTGGAATATTGTGTCTTTGTATTTTCTTATTGTATCATAACATAAAAGTTGATATTATACTATCTTTATATTAACTCTGCATACTTAAGACTGTGAACATGGCACACTGTATAATGGAATATTTCCACAATATTTTATGTAGTTTATTGTTTCATGAGTGTACATTCCTCAGATGAATGCAATTATAAAGCATTCCAAATATATTCCAATAGAAAAGCAACTTATAGTTTGTTATGGAAACTATTGGGTGGGAAACTTCAAAGCACTGGCAGATAGGTAGGGGAATTATATATCTTACATTCCCTGGACAGTCTTTAGAATGGCTCACCATGAGACTCATGTTTTAATGCCATCTGACTCAGCCCTGGATGGCAAAGAAAGGCAACCACTGGAATCAGTGCCTCTGAGGAGCATAATAGAATGTGCACTGTCAAATGAGAATATGGACATATTTTAGTGATCGAGGTTAAAAAATAAATGTATTGGAGGGGCAATTATCATGGTGTAGCTTAATGTTTTCTACCTGTCTGATTGGAAATGTGTCTCTCTGGGCAAAATACACAAGTCAAGCAGCAGGCAGATCTTCTTTCCTGTGGAATTTTTCTAAATCCTGGACCACAGCTCTGGCTACACACTGATTGAGGAGTCTTAAGAGGAAGAGAGAAGCACTGGTCATGATTTTGCACATTCTTAGCAACTTAGCTTTGATGTAAATATTTCCCTCCTCATCAAAGAGAAATTTGACTTTCTCTATGAGATCATCACTTCCTCTCTCCCATCCTTTCCCAATTTGATACTACCTAGACATCTAATTCAGGATTACAATAGTTAACTTCCCTTTGTTTGTTTAAGCTATTTGCCAAATATAATACACAGTACCCTGATTAACTTAATATGTCACCAGAAACATTGCTTGACTATTTTCTCTTATTTATCAACTTCTTCCAGAATCTTTTTTGTGTGTGTGGTACTGGGGATGGAACTCAGGACCTTGCACTTGAAAGGCCAACATGGTGCCACTGAGCTAAATCCCTGTCTCTTCCAAAATCTTTAGAGTGTTAAGTCTTTATGTGTTAATGCTTCAAAGAGGGTTTATTGTGGAGATTATTTTACAATGGCATCACACTTGATTGAACATAATCTTTTAAGTTCTAGAGAGCAGAATGTAATGACATGATAAGTTGGTCAACCACTGAAATTAACTACAGAAAAAATTACCTCCAAGAAATATAAAGAGTGATGCAATAGAGAAATAAAGAGAATACGTTATGAACTGTATGTGTATTTATTGCCTCTCTGTACTTCAAAATCAAGGCGGGCACCGCTTTCTGCACACTAACAGTCTGTTGCATACAGAGCATGACTATTATATAAATCGCCTCTAAAATTTTGTGGGATACTTCAAGCATATAAAGGTGACATGACATCCTGTCAGTGCTTTGAGATGCTAACTAGAACAAAAGCTGAAGACTAAATCTTATGCCAAAGGACAAAGGAAAAAAGGAATAGTGTGAATGTTATTTCAATCTAAGACTTGCCATTTTATAGTCCTTCAAAGTATAGTAAAGAGTCTGACAATGTATGGCAAAGGTTTTTGGGTATTTGGACGGATATGTGTGGTATCTACCTATTATTTCATCTCCACCCCTTTTCACTATTTTTATTCCTTTTTCATTCACTGCAATATGAATAAATATAGCTTGATAAAATATAATTGTTGATATAAATTTGCTCTCTCTACCAGAATTAGCTCAGAATACCTGTCAGATGCTAAAGGTGAATTTAGTGCTGAGTTAAAGGCTTACGTTTAGTCTGATCTCAGACTATATTCATATATCTGCTTTATCCACTATTGAAAGGAGTCATAACTCTGTGAATCCACAGGCCATTCTATCATCTCTTTGCTGATGATCAAGGCCTGATTATGTGGACTGTTGGAGACAAATTCTCCTACTTTAACCAGTAACCCAAGACCAGCTGGGAAATTCACGGTGTTCTTAATGTCATATTGTGCCATATGGTGTCTTTTGTCATCTAAGGAAATGTGGATCCTCACACTGTTTCTGAATTCAATTTTTTTCAGGAATGGATGAAGCTAGAGGAAAGGCCTCAGTTTGAAAATGAGAAATTCATGCAAATTAGAGGTGGAAAACCAATGTGTACTAAGCAATGCTTTTCCCTCCACCATACACTCAAGTTTCATCTTTGATAGATGGTCTGTTGTGTTTGGGTGTTCACCACCCCATGGGTCCAAGTGAGAACTCTTGTCTCCATTAAAGAGTGGGGGAGTAATGGAAACCAATCACAACAATTTTAGGATATTGGCTCCTGTGCAGCATTTTGCACAATCTTTGTTGCAACTCTGAGCTCTAAGTTCATTTTGGATTTGGTACATGTCAATCTTTTGCACTGAAAAGGGATCTATATGAGTGAATTCATTTAGGATCTTTTTTTAAAAATGTATTAAATTCTCTTACTGGTACATTGTAGGTATAAAACACAATTACATTTCTCATTCAGAATTGTACCTTTACATAATGCATCTTGGTTCTTATTTTTTCCCCATTCCTAGCCCTCCCTTCACCCCCTCCACCCTTCCCTATTTACAAAGACTTTATTTCCATTTTTTCCATTTCTCATCATTTGTCCTTTCCCTTCTTTCCTTTCCCCTGCCCCTCCCACTACCCCTACCCCTTTGGACCTTTTCTTACTAGTTTATATTATTGATTATTCATTCTAATCATTGGTACATTTTAGGTATACAATATAATGACATTCATCATTGGAAATTTGCACCTTTACATCGTCTCTCTTGGTTCTTATTTTTCACCCTTGCCCAGCCCTCCCTTCAACCCCTCCATTCCTCCCTATTTACAAAGATTTTGTTACTATTTTTCCATTTTCTCATATTAATCCCATTCCCTTCTATCCTTTCCCCTAGCCCTCCCACTTCCTTCCCCTTGGCCCCTTTTCTTCCTATTTCACATTACGTATTATACATTTAGTCCTTATTTACACTTTCAGTTTCTCACACCAGAGAAACGATTCAGTATTTACACATGTGTGTCTTATTTACTTCACTTAAGAGTATCGCCTTAAGAGATTTCCCAGTCCTCTCATTCTGAACAGACAGAGTTGTGGGTTTTCTTGCTCCGCAGCATTTAGGAAAGGGTGTGTATATGTGATGTTCTATGAAAGAACTCTTAAGATCCACGTGTTCTTTTCATTTCTGGCAGATAGGTCAAGAAGGAGTAAACTTTGGCTAGTGTCTGCCTCACCCCCTCCCTGTTCCCTTGGGCTCCAGTGCCACCTGCCAGCAGCCAATACTGGATGTAATCTCTGAGAAAGAAACAGGTATTTACTGTGTTAATCTCTGAATGTCTTCAAATTATTCCTGCAGTTACCTAGACTGTCTTGAGAAATACAATCACCTACAATGGGTAACTGTGTAAAGACAGTATTTCCAGAATGCTCCCAATGTAACAAATCTATTTATCCATTATGCCCCTAACTGATCTTCATGTTGTTAGGTTCTTCAGGAAAGAACATATGATACTGATACCTGGTAGTAGAAATTTCTCTGGGAGTCTTCTCAATATATCTGTGTGGGTGAATTTAAGGCAGGTTTGTGCAAAGTGGATGAATCTCAATAGAGTTGTAGGAGCTTCAGCTACACTTTGGATCTCTAAAACTTTAAGCCCTCAGTGTTGTCTCAAATAAGTCAGATGTCCCCGTGTCCCTAGACCCACATGGGAGAGTCACTGGCCCCTGGAGGCTCCTGAGACTGTCATGCTCTGTGATGTGCAGATTGTGCTGTGGAGATTCCCCACAACACACAGCTGTGAGCTGCTAGCAATCAATGGTAAAGGAAGTTGGGAAATCAATGCACTGGCACAAGGCATAAATATGGATTGAAGCTCACAGTAACTACTTCTTCCCTCTCTCTCTCTCTTTTTAATCTCAATTATCTCCAAAGGCAGGGAGTTTCCTATAATCTGTCTTAGGCATTTAAAGGATTTCCATTCCTAGTCTCCATATGTCCTATTGACCAGATGGGAGGGAATGACATTGGAAGCATTAAAAAATTTTTCTTTCCAAAATTCATGGCCCACTTGCCTGCGGGAATTTGTAGAGTTCCAAAAGTGTTCCAATCTCAGCTGAAAATGCTGCCATGGTTCCTGCAACGATGGCAGAAAGTTTACTGTGTGTCTGGCAGTTGTAGTTTGGGAATTCCCTCACTGTTCCAGACAGCCAAAGCAGAGTGCTCCACAAGGAGAAGTGGTCACTGGCAATGGCATTGTAGACATGGAAACCCAAGCTCACATTGGGGAGGAGCTGAGAGTCCTTGTTGATCTCCTCCATGGCAAACTAGAAAGCCAGTATGTATGGGTAGCTCTTCCAAAACCATCTATTAAATTAGAAATTATATCAGTTCTACAAATTGTGTCCATAAAATTTTAGAACATAGTATATTTCCTATTTTGTGCAAACAGAAGTTACTTGACTGCCAAATGCACAAAGATACTAAGAGGTTGTAAGATTATGATTATTGTACAGACTAATACATGCTACACTATGAATGAAACCTGAATACACTGCAAAACATGAAATTATCCAGATGGAAATATCACAAATCATATGGATCCATTTATAGGAGATGTTTCAAGTAGGCAAATCTATAGCATTGCAAAGTAAATTATTGCCTTCCAGGAATGGAAGGAAGAATGGTGAGAAACTCTAAATGAATATGTGGTAATGAAAATACGCTGGCTTTCCTGTAAGTGTTTAGCATTAAATATCATCAGCTTTGTCAATGAGGATATCTTTGTAACCAATACTTTTATTTTACTTATATTTATCAGGGAAAATGTGCATAGCTTAATTTAAAAATATTGGACATTTAGGCATCATGGGTACAGAAATTGAGTTACAACCAAAACGTCCAACATTAGTTAAATGAATGGTGGCATACTCATGTAAAATGACAGTAGGCCTGGCAAAAATAACAGAAATGTTCATTACTCCTACAAAATTAGGACTGTGATATACTTCTGGTGACTAGAAGACCATTTACAGAATAAAGCTGAGAGTCTGTGCCCATATTAGGCTTGCACAAGTATAGGAATATATATTTTTATTGTTTTCTGACCATGTTAATTGTAACTGGCTATTTTGCAGAGAAGGAGAGTGGTCTGAGGCTTCCCTGGCTGGACAATAGATTACAGAGTGCAAACGTGGGCTTCCAGCTTTGGGAAATCAGGTGACAGTTTTTCTTCTTCACCCCCTCGGCTCTCATGAACTCTCTTGACCCACAGGTTCTCAGGAGGTCCACAGAATGCCTGGGATTAAAGATTCTTTCCTTCTCTATTATCAGTGCCTACACCCTAACTGAGACAGATGGGAAGCATCAGTAGCTGTCACCTAACCAGAGATTTCACATACATGAAGCAATGGCCAGAAAATGGTCCATTTTATATTTTTGGTAAAGGAAGAGAAAGAGATAAAAGGAAGGGAAACTCAAAATTAAAACATGAAAAGGAAGGATAACAGGCAGGATGTGTCAGAATACTAAAGACAGAGAGTCAGAAAACTAAAATTCTTCCCACAAGTTGGCAGCCCAATATCTTCTCTTCTTATTGAATGTGGTTTTGCTGAAATGACAAGACTTAAAATGATGTCAGCAGATACTGGTAAGAATAGAGACACCCATGGAATCAAGTTGCATAATGACCAACTCTCTTGGGATATGGATATATTGATGTGTTGAGCCCTTCTTTTAGTATGCTCTACTGTTGCACAAGCAAACCATGTAAGGAGAAACATGGTAATCTACAATTAAGCCCTTAATAAAATCAATCTGGGAACCAGTTATTACAAACACATGCCATACTGTTGAGTAAGTCTAGAATGAATGAATTTCTGCTTTTTTTCTGGAAAAATTAACAATGAGTTTCCTGGAGTAAGGCATTTACCCCATTTAAAAGATGGTTTCATTTCTTCTCGTGAACATCAAGCTTAGGGGAATGAATGTCTCATGTTTGATAAGATTCAATTATGGGGACCAGTGAGCAGACAGTGAGGACCTCACCACATGGAGCTGGGCTCCCTCCTGCCTGTGTCCCGGCCCCCAGTGACTAGTTTAGCCATGTGGGGACCTGCTGCACCCTTCCCTCACCTCTGGCCTCCTGGCTGTGCCGGTTCCTGGTTCCACACTACAGAGGCAAAGCGGGGCATAAAGGCCATTGTCCTGAACTGCAGAAGATACAGCAGAAGTGAACAACAAAAAGAGGGCCTTTCTCAGGCTCCTTGATGAAAATTAAAGCCTATTAGAAAAGTGAAGAGAATCTTTGCAATAAAGGCACACCAGACCACCATACTTGGTAAGGTGGACAGATCATCACCTCCCATCAGAACATGGACTATCCTATAGGGAAGGGCAGCCAGAGCCTGCAGTAGAGCCTTGCAGAGTTCAACCCTGCAGGAAGACAGGGAGCTCAACTTGGCCCTTGGAGCCAGAAATCTGCCTGAATCTCATGGGTCTGCTACTGTCTTGCTGAGACTCATTGACTTACATCTGCACACTGCTGCCTGCATTGCCTATTGTGACAGCAGAGACATACCCTAAAGGAGGCCCTTCATTTTTATTTTTTATTTCTTATTTTCAAAAACATCTTTTGCTCTTATTTTTAATTTTTAGTTTTTATTTTTTCTACTCTTCATTTTTTTCTTTTTTCTTTTTCTTTTTTATTCTTTTTTCTTTCTCTCTCACTCTCTCATTCTCTTGCTGTCTTACTTTGTACTTCATCTTCTTTTTTGTTTCTTTTCTGGCCCTAATTTGGATTTCTTCTTTATTTTTCTCTTGTATTTTTCCTCCTCTCAATTGTTATTAGTTTTAAAAGAAAGTAAATAAAATTTCTAGCCACCCTATTGCTGTTAGATTGTTCTGGTCTCTTTGTTCTTTAATTCTGTCTTTTACTCTTGTCTTCAACAGTTTCTTAGAGTTTGCATGATCTTCCTGTGCCCTCTGGCCTCATTGCTAACCCTTCCCTATCCTTCTGCTTATCTATCCCTCCCTCCCTCAGCCAACTAATTTTTAACAAAGGAGCCAACCACCCTCATTGGAGAAAACATAAATATTTAATAAATGGCATTGGAAAAACTGGATTTCAACCTGCCAATGACTAAAACTAGACCCATATCTATCACCATGCACTAAACTAAACTCAAAGGGGATTAAAGAGCTAAATATTAAAACAGAAACACTAAATTTGCTGGAAGATAGTTGGATAAAACTCTTGAAGACATTTGCATAGGAAAAGACTTTATGAACAATTCCTCAGTAGCATGGGAACTAGAATAAAGAATCAACAACTGGGATCTCATCTTATTAAAAAGCTTCTGCACTGCAAGAGAAACCACCAACAGAGCTAAGAGACAACCTACAATATGGGAAACAATTTTTAGCAGCAGAACCTCAGACAAAGGACTACTATCCAAATATATAAAGAACTTAAAAAAATCAAACACCCCCAATTAAAAAACCCAATTCAAAAATTAGCATCTGAAACGAACAGATATTTCTTACAGAAAGAAGTAAAAATAGCGAATACACACATGAAAAATCTTTCAACATCACTGATCATTTGAGAGATGCAGATGAAAACAACACAGAGATTCCATCTCTGTTGGGAGCAATGCTACATAATTTTGGAGAAAAATCATTTGATTAGGTCTAGTTCTCCTGTCTACATGCCAGCTATGGCAATTCAAGACATAATTCCATTTTGGTCTCTGGTAACAACTGAGACTTCAATGATCTGGTGATGCTGTGAAGCTCCAGGACAAGATTATAGCAGCTGAAGATATCCTTGGAGGAGCAAAATCTTCATCTGCATAGTTCCTCATTGATCTAGATATTCCACTGCACTTCATGTACTGAACTCTCTGTCCTGAGTTGTCTGTTACATTTGTTTCTCCCGATGTACCAAATGCTCTATTCTGAGTCATTTGTTACATTTATTTCTCCCACTGTACTGAATGAAAGGTGCAGCTAACTCAGGGGGCTTTTTCTTTGCCGCCCAGAGCAGCACTGATCAGGTCTAAAGCTCAACTTCTTCTCAAAGTCTCATTTTTTCTACCTTTCCTGTATAATAAGTTAATTCACCTTGTGCTCCCGTGGCTCACAGAAGACTAGGACTTACTGCAGAAGTTCTAGTAACATCTGCTTTCCCTGTTCCCTACACACCTCACCCTAGAAAGAATGGCTGCTATCAAGAAATGAACCAACAACAAACATTGGTGTAGTTATGGGGAGAAAGGAACGCTTCTTCATTGTTGGTGGGAGTGCAGACTGATGCAACCACTGAGGAAATCAGTATGGAGATACCACAAAGAACTAGGGCTAGAGGTCCTATTTGACCCAGCTATTCCCCTGCTGGGTATCTTCCCAAAAGAATTAAAAGAATCATACCACGGCGATATATGTGCACCCATGTTTATAGCAGCACAGTTTGCAATAGCTAAAGCTTGGAAACAGCCCAAGTGCCCATCAACTGGAGACTGGATAAAGATGATGTGGGTTTTTTATAAAATGGACTACTGCTCAGCGATAAAGAATGAGAAACTACAGACATTTGTAGCTAAGTGAATGCATATTGAGGCCATACTCTTAAGTGAAATAAATAGAACAGACATGTAAATACCGAATAGTTTCTCTGGCATGAGAAACTGAAAGTGTAAATAAGGATTAAAATGATTAAAATGAATAATTGATAACTTGAAATAGGAACAAAATGTCCAAAGGAGTAGGGGAAGTAGGAGGGGAAGGGGAAAGGAAAATTATGAGAAAAGGAAAAAATGGAAACAAAGTTTTTATAAATAGGGAAGGGTGGAGGGGGTGAAGGGAGGACAGGAATTGTGGAAAAATAACCAAGATATGTCATGTACAGGTACAAGTATGCAATGGTAAATGTAAATATATTGTATACCTAAATGTACCAATAAAAGGATTTAAGGAAAGAAAAGATTCAATTATGGATCTTTTGGGGGACATGGTCTGTTTTGGCTGGTGGATCTCAGCTACAATTGGCTTCACCATGAGACGTAGTTCAACAAGGTCCTTGTCCAAACTGGGCACCTATAGTGAGTCACTGATTTTAAAATTAATGTCAGGCCAGGGCTAAGTTTCTAGGGTGCCTATGGCTGTCACTTCATAGTTGCTCAAGAAGCAGGTTCTGAGGCAGCAACAATGTCATTCATTTGAAGGATCCCCTGCTTGGTAATGAGCATGCATCTGATGGACTGGACACAAGGATGAGGAATTCTATCATCTGTTTTTAAGGAGAGGAGAGCAAAAGATAAGTGAAAAAATATGCAAGTATTGGGAAGTAAAAGAACCTCAGAAATCATGCTTTTCTGCCATGTCTTTACATTTTTTAAAGTACAGTTCTCTATAAATATGAACCACAGATTTGCACATACACAAGCACTTCCAAACAAGGAGTTAATAGCGTATTTAATACACACATACACACACACACACACACAACCAGGAACTTACCTATTGGCTCTCATGCTAGTTTTAGGCTGGAATAAAAAGATAAATGGGATATTTCTGGGTCCTGGTTCATGTAGTACAGAGGGAAAATCCCACCAAGAACAAAGTCTCCATCTCTGTAAACACTTGGACTCAGGTATCCTAAACACCATGAAATGTCCCACTGGGATGTGTGTAGTGGTTCCAGGAGTAGGAAGAGCAAAATTGGGAAGAGTGTGTTAGGCTCTGCCCAAATGGAGACCAAGTTCTTTTTGTAGTCCGGGGTGAGGAAATGGAGCGGGGTCGTGTCTGTCAACTCAGCCCTCTGTAGTGAGAACCAATCTCTGTATAAGGCACAGAGAAGGCCCACAGTCATCATAGGCCTCCCCAAAGTGGAGAACATGAAAAACTAGCTTCTACACAGGAGCAGAGCTAGAGGCACAGTGATGTATTAGTAACGTAGCCATGGTGGTGACATGTCACCCATGATGACATGATGGCCAGAACATTGCTGGCTCCCTCTTTTCAGTGCCTCATGTCTCCTCAGCTAGGAGCTCTGGGGATCGACCTGACCTGGGGCTCTGCACCTGTCACCCCCAACTTGGTGGAAAAACATTTTTGAAAAACATGTTTGGGGCTCCTTCCCTTGGCTTTGTTTTTTCATCATGGTCCACCAAGGATTTGGAGATGCCTCCTCCTGAAACAGAGGGATTTGTATTTTTGTGTCATCAGGGACAATAGTCTGTTTGTCAGAGAATGTTTTGAGGAATTTGGCATATTTTGAAAGTTGGTTTTGAAATCAAGAAAACATCTATTGGCAAAATCCCATATGATGTCTTAAGAAGAAAGTGCATGATGGAGGTTAAGCATTGATGAGCAGTTGTGCAGCCCCCAGAATACACTTTACATGGTTTAGTGTCAGTCTCACTCCTGTGGTACACTCCTAGAATAAATCCTGGACCTCACAATTTGCAATGCTGTAAGCCACATTACAGAGAAGACCAGGAGCCCTCCCACATCTCAGAATTCCCATTGTTATCTCTGAGCTTTATCTGTACTCTTCCCACTTTGAATTCTCACACTATTACATTGTTCCTTTCTTTTTTTCTTTTTGTTTTTCTGTAACTGGAATTAAAGCTCAGGACTTTGCACTTGCTAGGCAGGTATAGTGCCATAGAGCTACATCCCTGGCCCCACATTGTTTTTTGGTGTCACAATGAAAAGGAACTTTATTTCTGACCCAATACTTATGTCCTGCATTCTTACCCTTGTGTTCCACAACTCTTCATAGAAAACTTTTATGTTTCCTGCTTATGTGTTAATTAATAGTTTGCTGTGGACAAGTACAAATTGAATATATTCATGCAACTGAACTAGATATATTGTCATTAGTATATGGTGTGGGATTGTTCTATCAAACTATGCATCTCATATATCATTGTGGTAAAAGATACAAAGTGCAGTGTTTTATTGTCACCTATATTGAGTATGATGTAAAGCAGAACTGTTAAAATTATTCCTGCTGTCTGACTTAAATTTTATGTCCTTTGCCCTAAATCTTCCTAAACACCTCCAATTTTTGGTTTACTTCCTTTTTCTATGAGTTTGACTTTTTAACCCTTGTCATGAGTGAGATCTACAGAGTTTTCCTCTCAGTGTCTGGCTTATTTCATCTAACATATCCTGTAGATTTATTGATATTGTTGAAAATTACTGAATTCCTTTTTTAAAAGGCATAATATTTTACAGTGAATATGTACAACAGTTTTGTTTTGCATTCACCTGTGGATGGATGCTCAGCTTGATTCCATATCTTGGCTACTTGAATATCACTACAAAGAACTAGCAGTGCAAGTACCTCTTAAACAAAGTCATTTTTTAAATTTTGTGCATATATACCCAATTGAGGAGTTGCTCAATCTTATGGTAGTTCTATTTTTAATTTTGGGAGAAGCCTCCAAACTGTTTCTTTAATAGTCCACTACTTTACATTCCCTTCAGCATTGTACAAGTGTTCCCTTATCGGTACATGTCAAGTAACTTTTACTACATTTCTAGCTTTTTATTAATGCATATTTGTAGGACAGAAAAAGTTTGTGATTGTATATTACTACATGTGTTTAATGTTATTTATTTTCTTCTCCATTACCTCCCTCTCTCTTCCTTTTCCCTCTCCCCGAAATACCCCTTCCCATCAGAAGAAGAACATCATTTAGTTTTCTGTTCTCTTTCCTTGGTGTTAGCATTCATTTTTACTTATTTGGAGGTTTATTACTTGAGAAGAGCATGCCATTTTTAACTTTCTGAGACTGGGTTATTTGATTTAAGTACATTGTTTTCAGTTCTATCCATTTTCCTTCAAATGAAATGATTTTTCTTTTTTTAATGGCCACTGTGTATTTATACCACTTTCCCTTTATCCACTAATCTTTTGAGCATCACACTTCCTTAGCTTACTTATTGTCATTTATGCCACTATAAAATTGGAAATGCATACATCATAATATACTCTTTTAATATTTTCATGAATACAAGAGTGGTATAGCTTGATCAAAGTTTTATTTTTTGAAGAATACTCATGCTGCTTTCTGTATGGGTTGGCTTCATCTCAGGGCTCCCAGTGTTAAACTCCCACAGTGACTGGGTGTGAGACAGCCATAGGAGATTGTCAATGGCCAGGGGACTGTAGCAGATGGGCAAGAGATACCAAAGTGTTATATGCTAAACAATTCAGGCCTTAACCCTGTGACCAGAGGCCAGGGTCAGCCTGAAGTTCCATGGATTTGAAAGTCACAGTACTGTCATCCTGCCTAATCTTATGGCAGTGCTGGGGATCAAACTCAGAACCCTGCACTTGCGAGGTGGGTGCAGTGCCAGTGAACTACATCCCCAGCCACCCCACCTAATCTTACTATCAGCTTGCTGGTGTTCACTCAGCATGGATCTGGGCTATGACAGCTTCCCACATCTGCCAGTGAGGGCAGAGTCATGCCTTGCAGTTGACATTGCCCAAAATGCTAGAGCCCAGAAGATAACTATAGCCTTGAAATCCCAGAGAAAGTGTTTTTCTTTGCTTTTTGTTTTGGTTTTGTTTAAATTTTCTTTTATTTTTTTAGTGTGAACATAATTTTTAGGTTTTTTTTATGTTACAGTTGTGCTTTTGTTTTTTTTTCTTTCCTCCCCTCCTGTCTACTTCATCGGTTTCCCAAGGCTTGGGTAATCTTCCTTTATCCTTCAAACTTGCTTCCAATTGCTTCCTTTCTTTTTCTATTTTTTCTCTTTTCCTTTTTACATTTTTTACCCTTGATTACTTTTCTTTTGTTTTTTCTCTCCATATAATTTTTTTCTTTTTTGTCCTTTTTCTTGTATCTTTCCTTTCTTGCTGGTTTTTCTCTTACCTCTACCTCATTTTATAGACATAATTCTACTCCACAATAAGATCCTTTGTACCACTTCTCTCTCCCTCTTCTCATATCATAGAGTTTAATGTTTCAAGGTTTTCCTTTTGCATCCTCCATTCCCAAACCTTAAATCTTTAATAGTATAACTATAAAGCTTTGCTCATTTTTAATTACTGTTGAATTAAAATTAATGTTTACATTTAAAATTACTGTTGAATTATTTTTCCATTAGTAGAGATATAGTGGTTCCATTTAGTACATATTAGCTATAAGTCAGTATCTGTGTTGCAATAATATTTACATCTTAATTGACATTTTCCTCCATAGGAATAAGGGTGGTAACCAACTGGTTCTTATGGTATGTTAATATCTAAGTTGTCATGGGTGTGCTGGGGGTTTGGCTCAGTGGTGCCACTGGTGCCTTGCAAGTCCAAGGTCCTGAAGTTTGAGCCCCAGTGCTGAGTAAATAATTGGTCATGGGCAACACCACTGTAGCTGATTCACTTTATATGAACAGTGTTACATAATTATTGCAATTTCTCTGTAAGCCAACACTCTGATTGCCTTTGTAACATCAACAGCACTGGAGTACATTTCCAGAGAACTTTGTTGCTGGACAACTACATTGTATCCTTTCCCAAAATAACAAAGGTGGGCAAACCTTGGGGCTGTGGCCAAGGATTATACTTAGCAATGCCCAAACTACAACACTGGAAAGCAACTAAGGACATCTCTGGAGTGGCAAAAAGGCTTTAGACAATTAAGTATCCACAAACCTCAGCCCAAAACAAAATATACAAATAAATAAAAACGATAGAAACACAGGAAGAAAATGCAATAAAATACCTCAGTCTCACCCCAGAAAGAATGGCTAATATCAAGAAATCAACCAACAAGAAATGGCGGCAGGGCTGTGGGGTAAAAGGAACCCTTCCCACTGTTTGTGGGAGTGTAGACTGGTACAAGGACTATGGAAATCAACGTGAAGATTCCTTTAAAAATTAGGGTTAGAGGTCCTATTTGACCTAGATATTCCCCTTCTGGGTGTGTTTCCCAAAGAATTAAAAGCATCATATCACAATGATATGTGCTCACCCCTGTTAATAGTGACATCATTTGTAATATCTAAATCTTGGAAACAACCCAAATGCCCATCAACTGGTGACTGAATAAAGATTTTTTTAATAAATGGAGTACTACTCAGCCATAAAGAAAGAAAAACTTGAGACATTTATAGCTAAATGGATGCACCTGGAGACTACAGTCTTAAGTGAAAAAAATTGGACACGTGTAAATGTTGCATTGTGTGTCTGGCATGAGAAACTAAATCGGTAAATAAGAACTAAAATGTTTAATAGATAATGTAAATAGGAAGAAATTTTTCAAAAGGAAAAGAAAATTGTGTAGGGGGATGGGGAAAAAAAGGAAGGGAAAATATAAAAATAAGAAAAGATTGAAAAATGGAAACAAAGCTTTTGTAAATAAGGGGAGGGGGTTGAAGGAAGGGAAGGGGATTGGGACAAAGACAGGAATCAAGATACATCATGTACAGGTACAAACTCCTTTTGATGAATGTGATCATTACATATATTTAAATTATACCAATAAAATTAATGAAAGAAAACAATTACAAAAAATCCCACCTCTCTAAACCCCAAACTTTCCCAAAACCAATCCAGAAAGCACCAAGGGGCAGAAAAGTATAAGTCACTCACCTGAATTACCCAAAAGCATAGAAGAAAGGGTTAGAAAACAGCTCAAAGAGACAGAATTAGAGACTATAGAAATAAACATGAAATGAAAGTAATAACCAAAAGGATGCAAGAGCTCTCAGAAGACACTAATAGAAAGCTAGATGAGCTAGTTTTAATCTTTGGCAAGTTGAAATC
The DNA here is from genome assembly GCF_053883595.1 of Heterocephalus glaber. NCBI lineage: Eukaryota > Metazoa > Chordata > Mammalia > Rodentia > Bathyergidae > Heterocephalus > Heterocephalus glaber. Next base: position 1,395,870 of record NW_028258494.1, read on the forward strand.
CAGTTTTTCTAGCACCATTTATTAAAGAGGCCATCATTCTTCCAGTGAGGGTGTTTGGCTCCTTTGTCAAAGACGAGGTGGCTGAGTGTGTCTGGAATTGTTTCTGCATCCACTAATCTATTCCACTGGTACTCAGGTCTGTTGTGTTGCCAGTCTCATGCAGTTTCTATCACAGTAGCTTTGTAATATAACTTTAAGTTTGGGATTGTGATACCTTCTACCTTGTCTTTGTTGCCTAGAATTGCTTTTGCTATTCTAGGTCTCTTCTTCTTCCAAATGAATTTTTGGATTATTTTCTCAAGGTCTGTGAAGTATGCTGTTGGAATTCTAATTGGGATTCTATTGAATCAATATAGCAGTTTTGGAAGTATGGCCATTTTCACTATATAACTTCTTCCTACTCAGGAGCAAAGGATGTCTTTTCATTAAATGTTCAACATCACTGGCCATTAGAGAGACACAAATGAATACAATGCTGATAGTCCACCTCATCCCAGAAAGAATGGCTGCTATTGTGCAATCAACCAATAACAAATGCTGGTGGGGCTGTGGGGTAAAAGGAACCTTCTCCGTTGTTCATGGGACTGTAGCATGGTGCAACCACTGTTTAAATCAGTATGCAGATATTTCAAAGAACTAGGATTAGAGGTCCCGTTCAACCGAGGTATTCCTCTACTGGGTACATTCCCAAAAGAATTAAAAGAATCACACCACAGAGACATATGTGTAGGGGACAGGGGAAGGGGACGTTACCAGAACCTCTGCAGTTAGTCCTGGTCTCCTGCGAGCCACGGCAGCATACGGCAAATTACAGGAAAGGTAGAAAAATGAGACCGAGAAGAAGCTGAGCTTTGGGTCTGATCAGTGCTGCTCTGGGCAGCAAAGACAAAAGCCCCCAGTTTACCACACCTTTTATTCAGTACATCGGGAGAAACAAATGTAACAGATGACTTGCAGAGAGTTCAATAGTTCACATTGGGATAAACAAGGTGTAACGGAAGGCTTGCAGAGAGTTCAGTACATCTCCGGCAAACAAGATGTTAATCAGTCCAAGAACAATGAGGAACCGAGCAGATGTTTGTTCTCCCAGGATGTTTCTTGTCCTGGAGAATCACAGCATCACTGGATCACTGAAGTCTCAGTTGTGACCGGAGGCCAAACTGGAGTTATTCTGTAGCTGGGCTGTAGGCAAGAGAACTAGGCTAACCAAATGATTTTTCCCTAGAATTATGTAGCATTGCTCCCAACACATATGTGCATATTTGTTCATAACAACACAGTTTGCAATAGATAAAACTTGGAAACTGCCCAGTTGTCCATCAACTGGAGACTGGAGAAAGAAACTGTGGTTTGTTTGTTTTTTATAAAATTTAATACTACTCAGTCATAAAGAATGAGAAACTAGTGACATTTATGGCTAAATGGATGCACCTTGAGGTGATACTCTTAAGTGAAATAAATAGGACAGACATGTGTAAATACCAAATAGTTTCTCTGGCATGAGAAACTGAAAGTGTAAATGAGGATCAAAATGCATAATAGATAATGGAAAATAGGAATAAAAGATCCCAAAGGGAAGGGGAAGTGGGAGGGGTAGGGGAAAGGAAAGAAAGGAAAGGAATAAATATGAGAAAAAGAAAAAATAGACACAAAGTCTTTGTAAATAGGGAGGGGAAGAGGGGTTACAGAGAGGACAGGGGAATGGGGAAAGAAATAAGAACCAAGATATATTCCCATTGATGAATGTCATCATATTGTATACCATAAATGTATAAACTTAATGAATAAAAAAATTGAAAAAAATAAACAAGAACAGAGTCCATTGACATGACCATTCTATAAGGAACCATCAGCATTTCCTGCAGCCTACTCCAGGGAGGACACCAGAATATTTGCCACTGAGGTCACCAGTGTCCATTTCCATGGTGAATCCAGGATCGGGAGATATAGTTGCACACCTCTCCTCATCCAGAGGAGTACCTGCTTGTTAATATGATTGGGAAAGAGCTTTCCCCTCTGAAAGTGCTGTGATTCTTCTACTGCAGCTGTCCTACAACTGAAGACCCTTTACTGAAGACCCTGTCTCTGTGGCTGAAATAATCACAAGCACATCTCAGACACCGCAGCCATTGCTCAGTGACATAGCTTGCAGTCTGGTTACCAGACCTCATTGCATGTGGTCATGCTCTTCTCACTGCCTTAGTGGCCAGGTAAAGCTATGACCTAGTCTCACCGCAAAGCCACTGTACCTCTGTACATGCTTGTGCTTCCATTTTCAGACCATGGGTAACTTCACAAACATCCACACCTTGCATCTTGTGGCATGTGGGGGCACATACACCATGTGCCTATACCCTGTGCCCTATTATCTTTTTTGATGGCAGAACTATAGCCTTCTACTCATGCTTTTGATTCAGGTGCCAGCTCCATTGCTACTCTCTGTGGGGTGTCACAGTTACTCATGTCACTGGGCTCAAGAGTGAAACTGCAAGCCACGCTCATTCCCAGAAGGGATATCCTTAGACACATCTTCCTCAGTTGGAGAAAAGTCATTGGGAGGACTTCAGGAGCCATCACCACTGAGGTTTCCATTACCTCCCAACTCACTGATATTGCAGACATGGACAGCACTGGCCGCTGAACATCCCTGCTGTTTGTCAACTCCAACATGAGTTGAAAGAGCTTCACAGAGATTTACATCTCTACCTTCATGATCGCCAGAGTCACTGCATCCTCCCATCAAGTACCTTTTAACCTCCCCTCTTCTTAGGAGAAAATATCTTCACAGAAAAATTAGCTTGTACAGTTTGGAAGAAGTGACTGCTTTACAAAATATATGGACATCAACCAAAGATAATTGAAGACATGAAAAAGCAAAGTTATAACATCCCAAGATAACTGCCAGAGGCTAACTCTATTGAAATGGAGACGTATGAATCGTTTGACAAAGAATTCAAAACAATTGTTTGAAGGAAGCTTAGCAAACTACAAGAAATACAGAAACAATTTTTTTAAAAACCATAAACCCTAAAGAGGTGAAAGGCCTCTACAATAAAAATTATAGTACTCTGAAGAAAGATTGAAGAGGATGATAGAAAATGGAAAAACACTCCTGTTCCTGGATAGACAGAATTAATAGCATTAAAATGGCCATATTACCAAAAATGATCCATAGATGACTGCAATTCCTATTAAAATACCAAAAAGCTTTTTCACATCTAAACAAAACAATCCTAAAATTTATATGAAACCAGAAGAGGCCCAGAATACCAAAAGCCACCCTGAAAAATAAGAACACAGTGGGAGTTATTGCAATCCTGATTTTAAGATATATCCCGAAGCTACAGTAACAAAATAGAATGGTACAGCACAAAAGTAGGCACACAGACCAATGAGATAGAACAGAAGACACATAAACACCATGTACTTTTAATCATCTGATTTTTGACAAAGGGGCTAAAAATATACACAGGAGAAAAATATACACTGGAACCTCTAACAAATAGTACTGGGAAAATTACTTATCCATGTGCTAAAGAACAAAACCCAAACCTCTCACCTTGCACTAAAATGGAATCAAAATGCATCAAAGTCCTAGTTATAAGAACAGAAACAGTGAAACTTATGGAAGGTATAGAAGGGAAATCACTTGAAAACAGGCATAGGCAAGGACTTCCTGGACAATTCAAATAGCACAAAAAATATGACCAAGAATCAACAAATGGGATTAGATTGTATTAAAACTACTGCACAAAAAAAGGAATCAATCAACAGAGTAAAGAATTAATCTTTAGAATGGAAGGCTAGTGACTAGAGTATATGAAAACCCCCCAAAATTGGACTCCACAAAAAAACCCAGTCAAAAATTGGGAGTTCAATAGACATTCTCAAAAGAAGTGGAAATGACCAATGAGTACCTGAAAAAAATATTCCACACTTTTAGCTAGTAGTGTAATGTAAATTAAAACACTAAGATTCCATCTTACTCCCATCAGAGTAGCTATCATCAAGAAACACACACAGTGGGCAGGGGATTTGGCTCAGTGGCTCTGCCACCTGCCTTGCAAGCAAAAAGTCCTGAGTTTTAGCCTCATACCAAAAAAAGAAGAAGAAGAAAGAAAGAAAGAAAGAAAGAAGGAAAGAAAGAAAGAAAGAAGAAAGAAAGAGAGAGAGAGAAAGAAAGAAAGAAAGAAAGAAAGAAAGAAAGAAAGAAAGAAAGAAAGAAAGAAAGAAAGAAAGAAAGAAAGACACAAACACTATAAAACAACAAATGCTGGTGAGGATGTAGGGAAAAAGAAATCTTCCTGCATTGTTAGGGGAATGTAACCTAGTACCACAGCTATGAAAAACAGTGTGGAGGCTCCTCAAAAAATTAAAAATAGAAGTTCCAGTTGACTCAGCTATACCTCTCCTAGGTATTTTCCAAAAAGAGTTAAAGACATCATACTGTAGAAATACATGGGTACTTGTGCTTATAGCAGCATGATTTACTGGTAAAAATATTTCTAGAGCCACTAACAAAACCTTGCATTTACAAAGTACTGTGGTTGATAAAAATATTCCTCTGGATTGTACAAGAAGGGAGACAGAGACCACTGATAGACACAGTGTGCAATTAATGAGACTTGGATTCTTTCTCTTCTGCTTTGTCAGAGGCTGAAGTCTCTTTGTTTTTAGTTTCTCTCCTTTCATAGGTGGATCTTTTATTTCCTGGGTAGCATTTGGGCCTGTTTTCCCTTAGCTCTGTCTCCCCCACACACATATTTTGTGTGTGTGTTTGTCAGAGTTATCAAGACCCGCCATCTTGGGAGTGGTTCCAACAGCCCTAGGGCAGAATACAGCCTTGCAGAGGGTAGCCTCCTGGGATAGGCCCCACACATACTCTCCCTCCCACCTGGAAGAGGCAGCCCAACATGGACTTTAACTCCAGGTAGGGCCCCAGGGAAGCTGTGGATCACAACCAGAGAAAGGGAGAGACACCAACCAAAAAGAAGCAATCCCTCCCCCCATCACTGGCCCATGCACCAGGGAGCACTGTGTCCCTGCAGGATCCTCCCACCACCCACCACTCAGTGTCAACAAGGAAAGCTCCTTGCCCTAAGCAGACAGAGGCTGAACACTGCAAATTGTGGGTGGTGTGGAGTGTACTGTCTGGAAGTCACAGAGCCCATCCTGGAGACATGGGGAAAGGGGAGAGATTCAGTGGAACCACACTGAGTGGGTGCTTCCCTAGTGTTTCTCCAAACACCAGAAAGATCTGCGACAATGGGAAATCTTGCCCACTGCCCATGATCCCATACAGGCAATGAAGGCCCTCTGCTGAACCTGGGGGCTGCAACAAGTTCCTCTGGAAAGCAGAGCTCTTGAGACAGGGTCCAGGGATGGATAAAGGTCTGAGGGTGAAAGGACAGAAAGCAACACCTGAGAGCTTCTGCTGATAACTGTGCAGAGCCCTGGAAGGAGAGCACAGAGCTGACCGTGGATTTGTCCTGGATTGCGGGGAGCAGGAGGTCACTAGTGGAAGCCAATGTAAAAATGGATGTTGGGAAACTATCATACCTGCTCTTCCCAGTTTAATTGAATTGATCTGGGACAGAGACAGAGGTCTGTAGTTATCCATGCCCAAGGCAGAGCTTGCATCTAGGAGGCAGTTCCAGAGGCCCTGTGAGCTCTCAAGACTCTCATGCAGGTAGTTAAGCAGTCCACAGAGGGAAATGGGCTTGGCTGCCTGCTATTGAACTGTGATTACAACATTAATGCATCTGTGTGGACACTCTGGTTCTATGGTATAGTGTCTGCATGTTTGTTTGATTGTTTCATTGCTAGTGTTTCTGATCTGATTTTTTCTTTGTGTTTTTGCTTTTATATTATTATTTTTTCTTTTTCTCAAAGTTTTTCCCATTATTCTGCTTTTTCAGTTTTTTCTCTTTTCTTAACTTTCTTTCCTCCCTATGATTTTCTTTTTTACTTCTTCCCTTTCCCTATCTTCTTGCCTTCCTTCTTTCCTTGACCTTTCATGCAACATCTATACAGCAGGTGACTGGATATATACAAAAGAGAATAAGAACTGAGCAGTGCTTTAATTTGAATGGTACTGTTCAGGGTCATACTAGGGTAACCCTTACCAGAATTGTGCTTAGAGGATCCAAACAAAACTAACTACAAATATATTAACAGATTCTGACAACCTCACAGCATTTCTCAATCTCTAGTTACATTTCTCTTCCCCTGCATGATCCCTCCCACCTCCACTAATATTCTCTCAACCCACCTCAACACTAGCCTTTTACTCTAGCTACAAAATGCCTCCTAATGACTTCTACCTTCTATTTTTCACCTACTGATGTTTCTATTATTTTCCCCTTTTGTTATTGATATATCCTCCTCCTTTTCTCCTTTCTATTTCCTTAACCCCATCTCTCCACATGGAAGACTAATCACCAGCAGCACTATAGTACAGTCTATAAGGGTTCATGTTAAAAGGGAAAACTTGTCTAAATGAGTTTTTTTGATTATGACTGGTGTATGATTGGAAATATGTGTACTGTTCTAACCAGTAGGACTTCTCCACTTAAAACACAGTCGTTTGATCCAACCCAATTAAACTGAAGAGACTGAAATGATAGACAATGGATCTTGACAAATTAATCCAAGGCCACATCACTGGCAAACAGAATTTAACTAAAGAGTTTTTCATACTAAAATCAAAGTCTCTTTGCTCTTTTTGAAATCAACTCTCAGCACAAAAAATATAGGCACATGAAAAAAGAAGGTAACAAGATGCTTCCAAACAATCCCTACTCCCCCAAAACAGATTCAAGAGATATAGATGAAGAGGAAATTTAAAACATCAAATATGGCAGCTGAACTGCACAAAGTGATCAATGAGGAAGCAAAGAAATTTGATGAGCTCAAAGATGGTATAACCAAACAGATAGTGGAATTAAAGAAATTGCCTAACGTGGTTAAAGAAGAGTCAAATAAAAAATCAAAGGAGCTAATGAAAACCATTCAAAAGATGAATGACAAACTTACTGAAGGAATAGAGTCTCAGAAAATGTACTAAACAGGGCCAGGGATTTAGCTCAGTGGTTTCACCACCTGCTGTGCAAGCCCAAGGACCCGAGCTCAATCCCTGGTAGAAAGAAAGCAAAAAAAAAAAAAAAAAAGAAAGAAAGAAAGAAAGAAAGAAAGAACGAAAGAATGTCCTATGTGGAAAATGGTAGAATTCAGCTGTATAGTTGTAAGAATAGATCACAAGAAGTTTGTTAACTAAGAAAATTAAGCCATTCCTGGGAAATTCCACAAGTCTGTTTATTAAAAGAATGCCAGAAAACTTTGAGACCTTGTAAAAGTCTCACAGGAGAAAAATAGATTTTCCTAGTTTTCTTATTTACTATTTTCTAGGATCAGAGGACCATGACCCAATGACTCTATGGGTGGTAAGAGAGATACGACTCACTATGCACATCTGTGATGTTTATGGTGGGCTGGTGGGCTTGATTTTTGGCTAAAAGTCATCCTGCTCTCTTAATACTATCTGATAAGAAGAGGGCTGTGGTGTGCTCTTTGATGTATGGGATTGGTGAATGGAAACAGGGGACTTGTGAATTCTCCTGTAGCTTTTATGAGTCACTTAAAGTCACTGGTTATCATCAGAGGTGAAAATCAGAAAGACAATAGCCAGAAAAACTAAGCTGCTTTCCTACATGTATAAAAGCCTTGCTTCTTTCCTTTGTGATTGTCAAATAGTGCCAGAGGAATTAAACTGCTGTTCATCCCCCAGGCTGTCTCCTTTCTTTCTTTAAAAGTTGGTGCTTTCTGGCATTCCAGGTCTCCCTCAAGAGAGACCAACGACAGTCCTGAACAGAAATTCTGGAAGCAAAGAATTCTATTGAATATATGAGCAGCAGAAATGACAGTGTGAGGAGAAAATGTCAGATCTCAAAGATACATCAGAAGGACAAGACCATACACTCAGAGATACCTCAAAAACAGCAAAAGAGTAAGGAAAATTGATCCAGCCACTACTAAATAGTGCTAAGAAGACTGATCAAAGGTAGAGAAAAATTAGCAGCACACATGAAATAAAAATATGTTTACAGAAACCTTAGAAGAAAATTTTCTAAGTATTGAGGGAAACTACACATACAGGTGAGAAAGGCTCATAAAATTCCAAATTGCAAGAGAAGAGGTTCCTCATGACACATCACAGTCAAAGTCCAAGCGTTTCAACACAAGGACAGAATCTTCAAAGCTGTCGGCGAAAAGCAAAAAATCCATTATAAAGATAGATCCATTAGGTCTATAACACTTTTCAACACACAATTTAAAGACCAGGAGAGCATGGGGAAAGTTATTCAAGCCCTAAGAATACAACATTTTGGGATTTTTTTTTAAAAGACATGGTGTCACTTGTAGTTAAGGCTATCCTTGAACTCACTACATAGCCCTGGCTGGCCTCAAACTCATGGTGATCCTCTTGCTTCAGCTTCTCAACTGCTGGGATTACAGGCATGCACTACTTCAGCCAGCTAGAAAATGACTTTTAACTGTAATATATCTGGCATTATACAACAAGGATATATGCACACCCATGTTTATAACAGCACAGTTTGTAATAGCTAAAGCAATCAAGTACTACTCTGCCATAAAAAGGATAATCTTGAGACATTTCTAGGAAAATGGGTGCATCTTAAGACCATACTCTTAAGTGAAATAAATCAGACACACGTGTGTAAATATCACATTGTCTCTCTTGTGTGAGAAATTGAAATGGTAAATAAGAACTAAAATATATAATAGATATTGTGAAATAGGAAGTAAATGTTCAAATTAGGAAGGGCAAATGAGGGAGAAAGAGAAAAAGGAAGGAAAAGGAAAGGAAAAACAGAGTAGAAGGAAAAAATGGAAACAAAGAACTGGGCATGGTGGCATACACCTATAATCTCATCACTTGGGAGGCTGAGGCAGGAGAATTATGTTGAGTTCAAGGCCAGCTTTGGCTACAGAGTGACTTCAAGGACAACCTGAACTACAGAGTGAGACCCTGTCTTTAAAAAACTAGTTATCTACAGAGTATTTCACCCTACTGCCATAGAATACACATTCTCAGCAGCATATTGATCTTTCTGCAAAATGCACCACAAAGCCCAAAAATCTTGCTTAAATAAATACACAAGAATCAAAATTATCCCATGTACATTACCAAATCATAGGACACTGAAACTAGAAGTCAATTTCAAAAGAAACAACATAAATTTTGCAAACACCTGGACATAAATAACACAGGCTGGAAAACTCAGTGGATCACAGAAGAAATCAGGAAGAAATTAAAGAATTCCTAGAAACAAATGATAATATCAGGGGCCGGGGATTTAGCTCAATGGTTATGCCACCTGCCTTGCAAGCACAAGGTCCCCAGTTCAAACTATGGTGCCAAATAAGTGATTCCAGAACAACATGCCACAACCTATGGGACACAATGAAAGCTCTCCTAAGACAGAAATTGATTTCTGAGAACGCTCACACTAGAAAAACATAGTGAGCCCAAATAAACAATCCAATGATGCACACAGAGGTCCTAGCAAAGCCGAAACAATCCAAACCCAAATCTAGGACAAGGAGGAAAATCACAAAGGTCAGAGTGGAAATTAATGAAAAGGGGCAAAAAGATACACTAGAAAGAATCAATGAGTTGAAGAACTGATTCTTCAAAAGAATAAACAAAATAGACAAATCTTGAGGTAAGCTTACCAAAGGAGGAAAAAGACCTACATCAGTGATGGTGAACCTTTTAGAGACAAGTGCCCAGACTGCAACCCAGAAAACCACTTGTTGATCACAAAGTGCCACCATTGCAATTAAACTCAAATATTAGAATTTAGTTTAGAAGAAATAACCATACATCAATATCTTTTGTCTTAAAAGAAAAACCAAATAACACGTGTGCTTCAGGTTCACCACCACTGACCTGTATCAAGGCAACTGGAAATTAAAAAGGCAAAAATACAACAGATACCACTGAAATGCAGAAGATCATTTGTAAGTAATGTGAAAATTTACACTCCAGCAAATCACAGTCTATAGAAAAAATGGACAGATTCCTAGATACATATGAATTATCAAAACTGAATGAAGATGAAAAATCCTGAATGGTCCAGTAACAGGGAATAAAATTGGGGCAGTAATAAAATGACTTACCAATAAAGAAATCTCAAGACCCAGTGAATTCACTGCTGGATTCTACAAGAACTTCATGGAAGACCCAATGCCAGTACTCCTCAAACTCTTTAATAATGTGGAAAAGAAAGGAGTATTTCCAAACATTTTCTTGGAAGTGGCATTATCCTGATTCCAAAATCAGAACCAGTGAGAAAAGAATCCAATGAGAATTGGATCCAATGATCCAAGAATCCAATGAGAAAAGAATAATACAGGCGAATCTTTTACTGAATACAGGTGCAAAAATGTCCAACAATATACTGGTAGTGAGAGTGCAACACATTGTCGAAAAGATCATACATCATGACTAGGTTTCATCACAGAAATGCAACTTGGGTTCAACATGTGTAAATCAATAAATGTAGCACTCAACATAAACAGAAGCAAGGATAAAAAAATCATTTCAGAAGATGCAAAAAAAATCCCTTTGATAAAATACAATATATATTTGTGATTTAAAAAAACTTATGTAATCCATTCATGACAAATCTAGTGACAACATCATATTACATGGGGAAAAACTCAAAACATTTCTTCTGAAATCAGGAACAAAAGAAAGATGTCTACTATCATTATCCCTGCTTAATATACTACTTGAAACAGTTGCCAGAGGAATTAGCCAAGAGAAAGAAATAAAGGGGATATGTATAGGAAATGAAGAAGTCAAACTATCATTATTTACAGATGATATGATCCTCTACATGGAAGATCAAAATAATGACACCAAAAGATTCCTAAAATTAATAACAAAATTCATAAGTGTAGCAAGATATAAATACAACACACAAAAATGAATAGCATTACTGTATATCAATAATGAATTCAATGAGAAAGAGATTAGAAAAGCAGTACCATTCACTGTAGCATCAAGAAAACTTAAGCACTTAGTAACTAACCTTAACCAGGAAGGTGTAAGATTTAAATGAAACAACAGTAGTCTGAAAAATGAGAACAAAGAGGGAATGAACGGATTGTCCTCTGTCCCTGAATAGGTAAAACCAATATTGTCAAAATGGCTATTCTTCAAAAACTTATTCATTGATTTAAAGCAATCCCAATAAAAATAACAACCGCATTGCTCACAGAACTAGAAAAAAAATTCTAAAATTTATATAGAACCCCAAAAGACACAAAATAGCAAAAACAGTCCTGGGCAACTTAAACAAAGCAGGAGACATCACAATCCCAGATTTCATGTTATACTATAATGGCACAGTGATAAAAAAAAAAAAAAAGCATAGCACAGGTATGAAAACAGACATGTAGCTCAATGGAGCAGATCGATATTGAAGAAACAAATCCATGGACACTAAGTCATCTGATCTTTGACAAAGGATCCAAAAGCACATGCTAGAGGAAATATAGGCTCTTTAAAAATAGTGCTGGAAAAGCTGTTTACACAAAGGCAAAAGACTGAATCTAGAATCATATCTATCACCATGTATCATAACAAAATCAAAATGAATCAAAAACATAAATATTAAAACAGAAACACTTAATCTGCTGGAAGTTAAAATAGGTAAAACCTCTTAAAGTCATAGGCACAGGAAAAGAATTTCTAAACAGAATCCCAGTTGCACAAGAAATAACTTCAAGAATACCCAAATGGAATTATATCAAATTAAAAAGCTTTTACACAGCAAAGGAAATAACCAGTAGAGTAAAATGACAACATATGGAATTGGAAAACATTTGTGGTAGCTACTCTGTGAAGAGAGGACTAATGAAAGAACACATGAAGAACTAAAATAAAAAAGACCCCTCAAATAAAATACCCAATCAAAAACTAGGTCACTGAAATGAATAGGCATTTCAAAGCAGAACTACAAATGGACACAATAAATATATGAAAAATGTTCAGTATCTCTGGCATTAGAGAAACGCAAATTGAAACACCATAGAGATTCCCTCTTGTACAAGGAAGAAAGGCTGTCATCAAAAAATCAAATAATAAGAAATGCCAATAAACGTCCAGGAAAAGAAGCCTTCTACATTGTTGGTGGGAATGTACACTAGTACAATCACTACAGAAATTGGTATAGAGTGTCCTCAAAAAGCTAAAAATAAAAATTCCATTTGATCCAGCTATTGCCCTTTTAGGTATCTTCTTGATAAAGTTAGACATCATATCACAGTGTTACATTCATGCCCATGTTTATAACAGCACAACTCATCTAAATCTTGGAAGCAGCCTTATGCTCACCAACAGATTAATGGATAAGGAAAACATGGTATTTGTACATAATTGAGTAATACTCTGCCATAAAGGAGAAATTTTAAGTAGTTATAGAAAAATGGATGCACTTGTAGACCATGTTAAGTGAAATATACTTGACACACAAGCTTAAATATCACATGACTTCTCTTATATGAGAAACTCAAAATGCACATGATTTCAAAATCTAAATGAAAGGAAATGAAAAATGGGGAGATTGATCTTTTGCAAATAGGAACAGCATCTAGAGATGAAGGGCATGGAGAGACTTGAGAGTAGGGGAAGAAAATGAATAAAGATATTTTAAGTAGATGCACCTACACCCTAAGATGAATGTAAACATTATATATTCCAAAATGTACTAATAAAATAAATAAATATAAACTACTGAAAAAATCAATAACATTCTTGTATACCAACAATGAGCATACAAAAAAATAAGGAAAATCATCCATTCCTAAAATAAAGTTTGGGGAACTGTTTCATTCTTAGTAGATACTTAGCACCCTCTTGTCAAACACCAAATATTCTTGGGGGAATTATATCTCTCATAGAGAACCACTGGCCCAGAGTTTTAGAACTGATATTATGATTTCAGAATTCAAACCAAGGTCCTATTTCTTACTTGATTTATAACATTTGTTAGCATTGTTTCTGCAGGAGAGATTGGAGCACTACAATCTCATAGAATAGACATTCTAAAAATCAAAGTTACACAATCTGTATCAGGTGGGGAGCTCAGTTTACAGTGCAAAAAAGAACTAAATGCATCTCTTCTAATTAAACATTTCAAAAGGAGAAACTACAGATTTGTTATTTTAAAATCTTATAAGTTTTGGAAAAAAGAAGGCGAGAAGCAGTTCAGGGTTTTACACCAAAGAAACACTATTCTCTCCCTTGATAAAGGAGGAAATGGTGATTTGGGGGGGGGGGTACCAGGTGCTTTTACACACCAGGAAACAATGCTTTGAAGATCCAGTAGATGTAACTGAGCTAGATTCGTGTGTTAGACTTATAAAAATACTTAAAGGAGTGATAAGGTGCTAGGAGGTTATACCTGTAAAGTGTAGGTGAGTTCATAGAGCTGTAAGAATAAAAAGTAGCTTTCCTGGATTATAAACTGGTAACTTGGGAACAGAGAATCAGCAGGAAAAATTTCTTGTTTTTCCAGGCCAGTTTTCCACAAAGACACCAGGCAGATAGAGGATGATGTAAAAGTGGGAAAAGTGCCTAGTGAGCAGTTATAGGGAGCTGCAACCATTTATTTTGATGTCCCCAGTGTACCAGCTTGGAATGGACTGGATCTGATGGTTTCTTCCAAGGAACCGACACCTGACTCTTTACATTTGTCTTTTCTGGAGATAGAACTTCAGTATTTAAGTCAACCATCCAGGGGAGAATTGGCACTTTTATGAGACTTTCCTCTCAGAAATTGTATCCAGGTGAGTCAAATCCAACAGATACTGCAGGTGAGGATCAAAGAGAATAGAATGCAAGAATGTTTATCTGAGGTCACCTGAAAGCCACTCAGACCTAACCGAGAGCAGGGAGTGCTGTGTTTCCTTGCTATTCTGATGTATTAATTATTCATAATTATGAATTTATAATGCTAAAATGTGCAATGAATATTGAACTGATTAATGGAAGTTTCATTGGTGACAATGAAATTATGGTCACAGAGGCCTGAACGGAATAGGGAACGTGAGAAAAAAAGTCCTTCCAGGAAAAGAATGAAAATCCAAAGATCTTTGCAACTAGGATGAGTAGATAAATGGGGTGTTAGTTAAGGAGTGAAATGCAGTGAAACCAGGACATTTTTTATGTTTGAGGTAAGACATATGTTTCTCTATCGATGAGAAAGATCCAGAGAAAAATTCTTGCGAATTTTATCTTGCAACAAAAATTCATGAGACATACTTTTCAAAGTATGAATTTCAGAAGGCCTCCTGTCATATGTAATATTTTGAAGTCTCTGGCAACTTAATCATGAATTAGCAACCCATGTTGAGATCATTAAATAATTACCATTTTTATCTTTTCTGTTAGATCTTTTAGATTTTCCTTCCATTTTGTTTAAATTGGCACATGCTATATACATATCTATAAATACCACACTGAGCCATTCTAACATATATAATGAATGTAACCTAGTCAAAAGTTAAAAAAATAAAAAAATTTCAGTAGAGGGTAGATTACAGACCTCTTGAAATTAGGCAGACTAGGGGGAAGTGAGAATGGGAGTTTGAAAAAGGGGTATCCAAATATATTTATATTGAAGAAATAAGTTCTAGAGTTAATAGCATTGTAGGGCAATAATAGTTCACAATTTATTACATATATTTTTCTGTGAATGATTTTTATAATCATATAAAACAATTATAAAATTACTTCTAAGGGGTTATGCTAGGTTTTTATTATATACTTAAAAAATTAGAAAAGAGAAATTCAAAGTTCCCCAACACACAAAATTCATAAGTATTTAAGGAAAGGGAAATACTACTTTCTGAAAATAAAATACTCATTTTCACTGCAGAAGGAAATATACTCAATTCCAATGTACTTAAACTAATTTAATTGTTACAGTCATTCTTTGTTCTGTAAGTTTGTGGTTTATTTTACAGATGTACAAATTGGATTATGTGCACTTTGTAAATGCTATGTTAAGTTGTTCCCTTACAGTCTCACTCAATAATTCCTTACTGACCTCTCTGCAACTATCATAATGCGGGAATAAATATTTTAGAGCATGTATAATATTTCATAATGGGCTTGTATTATTCACACTTTTGATAGTCTTTCATGTCTTTTCTCACTAATTTGCTATTATATCAATGTTGCAATAATGTTTTGCTATTTTTAAATTCAAAGTTCTGAGACAGGAGTGATTTTGTTCCCCAAGGGACAACAAGTAATGTCCAGAGAAATGATTGACTTCTACCTAGGGCCAGAGTCATTTGAGGTCAGCCATGCTGCTGACCATCCTATTATGTACAGATTACTCCATCCCCAACACACACACACACACGCAAACACACACACACACACACACACACACACACACACACGACAGGAGAATAGTCTGGCTAAGAATGTCCACAGTGCTGAGATTGAGAATCCTTGAATTATATACATGCAATTATAGTATTCACAGCTCTCTTCATAGTGTGCCCCAACACAGGGTACCAAATCATGTTCCAACACCAAATTAGACAGTACCCCCTTTCCTATTTTATTTGAAATTCTACTCCCAATCAATCTAACAGCTCTTGAGGTTTGTTTTTCTCTAGGCTGGAGGTTATGAGTAAACATTTCTTGGCCCCCTAAAACTATTTTTTACTTTAAGCAAATATATATATTTCATCACCATGCTGAGTTTTCTATTATTACCATTATTATTTCTTTTCTTTTTTTGTACCAGGGATCAAACTTGGGACCTTGCACATGCGAGGCAGGTGCTGGAACCACTGAGCTAAATCTCCAGCACTCCATTATTATTTCATATGACTTCTATTTTACAAATTATTGTTTCTCCATTGACTTGCAGGGTGATAATTTTGATCCAAAAAAGGTTTTAAATTATATTTAGGTATACATGTATGTCTTCTTATTCTTGAAGGGTTTTTTTGCCTCCACATGATTTTGTTCAGTGGATTACATACACAGTATAATTTCCAGGTGTTCACCTAAATGAAGTGTGTGTTTTCAGATGAAGTCATTTGGCCCTGTCATTATTGAGTGAGACAGGATTGTGAGATGGGGGATCAACTTTACTTTCTTCTAGAATTATAGGCACTTCCGTTTGCTTTCATTCCACAAGGCAACTGTTTCTTATTACATTGAAACATAATCTTTCATATGTTGAGAGCCCTCATACATGGAGATTCAATTGCTGCTTTTTTCAACAAATGATAACTGAATATCTGTTACAAGCCAGAATGATAGGGTCATTCTATGTCATATGCTAATATTTCAGAGCTTTTGTTAATTTCATCGTTAGTGTGTGTTACTTGTAATGTCTTTCACTTAGTTCCTTAAGAAATGGCAGTGTTGAGGGTGGAAGCCAGAGCCTCACCCAAGCTAGGAAGGCACTTTGTTGCTGAGCTACACCACAGCCCCCATTTCAGTTAGTTGTTGAGGCTCCATGACATTTTATTTGTCCTTTTTTTTTTTTTTTTTTTGGTACGGGGGATAGGGATCGAACCCTGGTCCTTGCGGTTGCACAGCAGGCGGCAAAACCACTGAGCTAAATCCCCAGCCCAACAGTCATTTTGAATCAACTCTATTCAACCTGATTTCATTTACATAACTTCTTATTGTCTTAAAATGCATACATATTTACATAGGTTTGGAAAAATACAAAGATGAGCAAAGCAGGTGAGTTTTCTGCTCATTTGGATCTTGTAACAGAATGGCGTAAACTGAGTACAGTGAAATAAATGTGTGAATGACACTACCCCCAGGCATAAATTAGACGGGTCAAGGCATCCTGGTCATGACATGTGCATGACCTTATAGAATGCCCTGGGGAGGTCATTTCATTTTAGACAGAGACCCAAATGAGGGCTAGAGTGTACATGGGATTTGTTGAAAAATAAATTAAAATTGAAAGCCCAAAAATAACAATGAAAATATACCATGAGAGATGTATCAAACCTCTTGCTGAATTTATTCATTGTGTATCACAAATATACAATAATAAAAAATTGAGAAAAGGACCTGCCTCAGTCATCACTGGGCTGTATCAAAACTGAAAGGTCAAATAAATATGAAATAAGTATAAGAAAATGTTTTGTTCACATAAAAATGTGCTGAACCTTTGTTTTACTTTGTGCTGTATGATTTTGGGGGATTTTTGTTTATTCTCCTTGATCATTTTTTTGTCTTAGAGTCATTTTTATATGGTGTTTAAAACCATGAAAATTTCACAATGTTAGAAAAGATATAAGCTTATTTTTTCTGCCTTCTTGTTTTTGCAGGGCATCCAGGAGATGGAAATTTGGTTGGAATTTTGCCAAAGCCAAGGGAGCACTTTTTTCCCTTAGTCTCTCAGGAAATGTCTGAGTTTCTTTCTTGCTTTATCTTTTGTGTCCCTTTCATTCCTCTCTTATTTCTCACTCGGTGTTTATTGAACTGATTTTTTGGGTGTGTGTTTCTATAAATACAGAGCAGGAGTGTGAAAATGAAGCAAAAGTTAGCTCATACTTGTTGTTTATTGGAGGCTTACCAAATGGGAAGTCTGGGCCCCATTTCCACCTTAGAGGAAAGACAACCCAGTCTGCCCAGCCCACTAGTACCTCCCACGGGGTGGAGAGAAGACCAAACGGCCACAGTGTAAAGATGGCGGTTTGTGCCCAGTCCTGACACTGCAGATACCTGGGCTCTGGATTCCAAGGCGCCTCTGCTAACACAGAGGTAAAACTCAAACATCGGTGGTAGTCGGGAGAGTTTCCATTTGCACTCACAGGGTGCTCTTGCCACAGAATTAATAAGGTGCATTCGGCATGTAGTGTGGATGAGGTTCTCCCTGAGTCTTGCAGCTTCAGCACGACGCACTGCTCAGCATCCTCTGACACCACCTCTTTACTCTCCCTCTTTCCCACTGACCTCCACACACTGGCTCTCCAAAGGCCTTGGACATGTTAAACAAGCACTTGCCACTGGGCTTTTGCACTGGCTTCTCCCTACATCACGTAACATTTCTGGAGAGGACCTTTCAGCTCCTGTTGTCTTCTTGAGCTCCCTGTTCAAATGGCTCCTTCTTGTTGATCTGGCCTAGATACCCATGACAAATGACATCCTCAGGGTTGGGCATAAGGATCAATAGTAGAGAAACTGCATTGCATTCATGACGTCTGGGGTTCTAAATAAAGGTACTCTGAGCACTTCACAAAAAGGAACTTCCTATATACCTGCTTTCATTCTCTATATGGTAACTTCACTGTCTGGCATATTACATGATTATTCCTTTTACTAATGGCTTCATTGAGATATACTTCACATTCAGTTAATGTGTTATCATTTGATGAATACTTGCATATACAAATGTGATGCCTTTCCCACAAAAGTGAATAGATATGTGATTCCTTGTTTGCATGTATTCTTAGTTCATCTTTGGAATGTAAAAACTTCTGTTTTACAGCAGCCTAGTCAGGGCTGGAGCACAGTCAATACTCACTATCCCTAAAATGTGAGAAATAGTTTCTCAGTACAACTGTACATGACATGACTTCCTGGGGAGAAGGCTTATAGTGGGACAGATATTCCTAATTAGGAATGGCACTAGGATCATCTAAGGGGAAAAGATCTTCAAAAAACGTAGAAGTTAATTTATAGACTGGAAAATATAAATTGGAGCATTACAACTATAGAAGTAACATCCATTTGTGTGAATAGTACTCATGCTATTTTTTTTTCCTGGTAGTTGCATCCACCATATGGAACTAGGAAACAACACAAGAATTTCAGAATTTCTTCTACTGGGATTTTCAGATGACCCAGAACTGCAGCCCCTCATATATGCACTTTTCCTGTCCATATATTTGATTGCTGTGCTTGGGAACCTGCTCATCATCCTGACCATCATCTCTGACTCACACCTGCACACTCCCATGTACTTCTTCCTCTCCAACCTGTCCTTTGTGGAAGTCTGTTTCACCTCCACCACCATGTTCAAGATAATGGTGAACATCCAGACCCAGAGCAAGATCATCTGCTATGCAGGCTGCATCACCCAGATGCACTTCTTCTTGCTCTTTGGATGGTTGGACAAGTTCCTCCTGGCTGTGATGGCCTATGACAGGTTTGTAGCCATCTGTCACCCCCTGCATTACACAGTCATCATGAACCGCCCACTCCGTGTGGTGCTGGTGTTAGTGTCCTGGGTCATGAGTGTCCTGCATGCCTTGTTACAAAGCCTGATGGTGCTGCAGCTGTCCTTCTGTACTGACTTGAAAATCCCCCACTTCTTTTGTGAACTCAATCAGGTAGCCCAACTTGCCTGCTCTGAAAACTTTTTAAATGACCTTGTGATGCATTTTGCACCTGTGCTTCTGGGTGCTGCTTCCCTTGCTGGTATCCTTTACTCTTACTCCAAGATCGTTTCCTCTGCATGTGCAGTCTCATCAGCTCAAGGGAAGCATAAAGGCTTTTCCACCTGTGCATCTTACTTCTCAGTTTTCTCCTTATTTTATGGCACTGGCCGGGGTGTGTACTTTAGTTCTGCCATAGCCCATAGCTCACACTCAAGTGCAGCAGCCTCAGTGATGTACACTGTGATTACTCCTAGGCTGAACCCCTTCATCTACAGTCTGAGGAATAAAGATGTAGAGAGAGCTCTGAAAAGACTCTCTGGAGCGGAACTTTAGAAGGGCCCATTGGACATGATGAAGAAGTGCCCTTGCTGGCTGCATTCTAATCCTCAGAGTTGGAAATTGTGATTCTTGGATTCAATTGTGAATGCAAGCTTAGTCTTTCTATTAATTTCCTGGTGTTTTCATTATTCTGATTACAATCTTTCTTTTTAAACATTTAGTAGTACATGTTTGCTGTACATAATGATTGCATTCGTTGTGGGAATTGGTACATGTACAGAACACACCTTAATTCTTTTTATTTCTCCTTCCTTGGCCCTTCTCCCATCTCTAGAACCTCTTCCAGTTTAAAAGAATCTATCTCCCCATTTCCTACTATCTATCTTTTATTTTATTCTTTAATCAGTTATACTTTGAGTTTCTTATATAAGAGAAACAATGTGATATTTGGGCTTGTGGATCTGATTTCTTTTAATGTTACCTTCTCCAGGGGCAGCCATTTTCCTCCAAATGGCTCAATTCATCCCTCTTTATGGCTGAGAAGTACTCTACTGTGTATATATACTACATATGCTTTCTGATGTCAACTTTCTTAGAAATATGAACTCAATTTTAATTAATTAATTAATAGTAGTGTGTATTAGTTTACAGATTAATGGGTTTCATTTTGACATATTTGTACATGAGTGAAGCATACTTCGTTCATTTCCAGCTCCTTTTACTTCTGCCTTTCCATCCCATGATTTTTTTCTCTCCTCTAATAGTCTCCTTTCTACCTTCAAGTCATTTTTTAATGGATTCCACATATGAGAGAAAGCTTACAATGGCTTTCTTTCTGAGTCTGGCTTATTTTGCTGAACACAGTGGTCTCTAGGTCCATTTATTTTTTCTAAAAATACCTGATTTCATTGTTGTTTAGGATTGTATAATGCCCTATTCTGTCTGACTGTCTATCAGCTATCTATCTATCCTCTATCTGCCTATCATCTATATCTTCTATCATCTATCCATCTTTATCACATTTTCTTTGCTATTCATCATTTGATGGGCATTTAGGCTGATTCCATAGCTTGAATGTTCTGAATGAATTGTGCTACAATAAGCATAGTTCTGCAGGTATCTCTATAGAGCTGTGACTAATTTTTTTTTGGTAAATACTGAGGATTGTTAGAGTTTGATCATATGGCTGGCCTATGTTCATATTTTGAGGACTCCCCATACTGATTTCCATCGTGGCTGTACTAATTCATATTGCCTCCAATAGTACATACATGTTCCTTTCTCTTCCCACATCCATACCAGCATTTATTTATTGTATTCTTTTTTTGTATATCCTTTTATTGGTACATTTTAGGTGTATATAATGACATTCACCATTGGAGATATGCACCTTTACATACTCTCTTGGTTCTTATTTTTTCCCCCTTCCCCTGCCCTCCCTTCAACCCCTCCATTACTCCCCATTTACAAAGACTCGTTTCCATTTTCTCATATTACTTCCATTCTCTTCTTTCCTTTCCCCTACCCCTCCCACTTCGCCCTCCCCTTTGCCCCCTTTTGCCTATTATTTATTGTATTCTTGATGATACCTATAAGAGATATGTAAATAAAAAGTACATTGAGATTTTATTTTATGCTGTCCCATAAATCCCATAAGCTTTTTTCACTCCTTTTCACTCTTTTTCTTTGTTTCTTCTGACTGTGTTTGTTTACAAATAACCCATGTTTGAGTTCTCGGATGTTTTTTCTTCTGCTTAATAAATACTCTGGCTAACAAAGTATATTGCACTTTCATTATAGTCATTGCATCATTTAGTCCCAGCATTCGTCATTTTTTAAAAAATTTTATTTGCACGTTTTAGATATACATTTGTACCTGTGCGTGATTTATCTTGGTTCTTATTTTTCCCCATTCCCCTGCCCTCCCTTAAAACCCTCTTTCCCTCCCTATTTACAGACTTTGTTTCCACTTTTTCCTTTTCTCATATTTTTTCCTTTCCCTTCTCCCCCCCCCTTTCCCCTTCCTCATAGGACTTTTTCTTCCTACTTCATGTTTTCTGCTGTACATTTTGGTCCTTATTTAGATTTTCAGTTTTCACACCATAGAAACTATTCAGTACTTACATATGTGCATTCTATTTATTTCACTTAAGAATATCACCTCAATGTGCATCCATTTAGCTATAAATGTCTCTAGTTTAGCATTCTTTATTGTGAGTAGTACTCCATTTTATTAAAAAGAAAACCCACATCTTCTTTATTCAGTTACCAGTTAACAGGCAATTAGGCTGTTTCCATGATTTAGCTGTTATGAAATGTATCACCATAAACATGGGTGTGCATATATCACTGTGGTATGGTTCTTTTAATTCCTTTGGGAAGTTAGCAGGTGAATAGCTAGGTCAAATGCGACCTCTAATTCTAGTTTTGTGAGGTATGGCCATACTCGTCCCATACTGATTTTTACAGACTGGTGGTTGCACCAGTCTGCACTCCCAACAATGGAGAAGGGTTCCTTTTCCTCCACCAACCTGACAGCATTTGTTATTGGTTGATTTCATGATAGCAGCCATTCTTTCTGGATTGAGGTAGAATATCAGTATTGTTTTCATTTGCATTTCTCCAATGACCAGTGATGTTGAATATTTTTTCATATGTTTATTTGCTGTTTCTACTTCTTTGTCTGAGAAATGTCTGCTCATTTCAGATGCCCATTTTTGGATTCAGTCTTTAAATTGGGGAAGTCTAATGTTTAAAACTTGTTTATATATTCTAGGTAGTAAACCTTTGTCTGAGGAACAGCTGGTAAAATTTTTTTGCCATATTGTGAGTTGTCCCTTTACTCACAGTTGGTGGTTTCCCTTGTTGTGCAGAATCTTTTTAATAAGATGAGATCCCAGCTGTTGATTCTTTCCTCCAGTTCCTGTGGGATTCAGGTTTTTTTTATAATGTCTTTTTGTATGTCAGTGTCTTCAAGTATTCTATTTAACCTCTCTTCCAGCAGGTTTAGTGTTTCTGTATTAATTTTTATATCTTTGATGCATTTTGATTTTAGTTTAGTGCATGGTGAGAGATATAGGTCTAGTTTTAATCTTTGGAAGTTGAAACCCAATTTCTCCAGCACCATTTATTAAAGAGGTTATCTTTCCTCCAGTGAGGGTGTTTGGCTCCTTTGTCAATGAGGTGGCTGAGTGTGTCTGGATGTGTTTCTGCAACTTCTGATATGTTCCACTGGTCCCTGGGTCTGTTTCATTGGCAGTACCATGCTGTTTTTCTCACAGTAGCTTTGTAGTATAGTTTCAAGTTGGTGATTGTTATACCCCGTACCTTGTCTTTTTTGCCTAGAACTGCTTTTGCTATTCTAGGTCTCTTCTGGCCATTTTCCTCTTCTATACTCTTTTCTTTTCCCTTCCTTAAGTTCCCCCTCCACTTCCTTGTTTTCCTTCCCATTTGAACATTTTTTTCCTATTTCCCAATATCTTTTATACATTTTGGTCCTTATTTACCCTTTCAGTGTCTCAGGCCAGAGAGGCAATGTGTTATTTAAATATATGTGTTTTATTTATGTCACTTAAAAGTATGCTCTCATGATTCATCCATTTATCTAGAAATGTCTCAAGTTTATCTTTCTTTATGGCAGAGTAGTACTCCATTCCATTAAAAAACTACATCCTCTTTATCCATTCATCCTTTAATTTGAATTTGGGCTGTTTTCACATTTTAGGTATCACAAATTGTACTGCTATAAACATTGGCATCCACCTCACTGTACTAAGTTGCTTTTAATTCTTTTAGAAAGATATGAAGAAGGGGACAAGTTGGGTTAAATGGAACCATTAGTTTTAGTTTTTGAGGAATCTCCACACTGATTTACACAATGGTGGCACCAGTCTACATTTTCACCAGCAGTGGAGCAGTGTTCCTCTTTCTCCACAGCCCAGCCAGCATTTGTTACTGGTTGATTTCATGATAGCAGCCATTCTTTCTGGAGTGAGGTGAAATCTCAGCATTGTTTTCATTGGCATCTCTACAATTAACAGTGATGTTGAACACTTTTTCATTTTTGTTTGCTGTTTTCACTTTGTGTGAGAAATGTCTGTCCATTTCAGATGCCCATTTTTTGATTGAATGTTTAACTTTGGCAGGTCTAGTTGGTTTAAGCTCTTTATAGATTTTAGATGGTAGACCTTTGTCTGAGAAACAGCTGGTGAAAATTTTTTCCCACATTCTGGGTTGTATTTTCCCACTGTTGTTGGTTTCACTTGCTGTGAAGAAGCTGTTTAATAAGAAGAGATCCCACTTGTTGATTCTTTGTGCTAGTTCATGCACAACTGATGTTTTGTCCATAAATCTTTTCCTACGCCAATATCTGCAAGAGTTCTACCTAACTTATCTTCCAGTCAGTTTAGCATTTCTGTTTTAATATTTGCATCTTTAATCCATTTCAATTTTAGATTAGTGCATGGTGAGAGACATAGGTCTTGTTTTAATCTTTGGTAAGTTGAAATCCAGCTTTTCCAAAACCATTTATTAAAGAGGCTATGTTTCCTCTAGTGAGGGAGTTCGGCTCTTTTGTCGAAGGTGAAGTGGCTAAGTGTATCTGGAGTTGTTTCTGCATTTTCTAGTCTGTTCCACTGGTCCTCAGGTCTGTTTCTTTGACAGTATTATGCTGTTTTTCTCACATCAGCTTTGTAATATAGTTTCAAGTTAGGGATTGTGATACATCCAACTTTCTCTTTATTGTCTAGAATTGCCATTCTAGGTCTGCTCTTCTTCCACATGAATCTGTGGATTGTTTTCTCAAGGTCTGTGGAGTATGCTGCAGGAATTTTAATTGGTATTGCATTGAATCTATATAGCAGTTTTGGAAGTATGGCCATTTTCACTGTGTTGTTTCTTCCTACCCATGACCAAGGGATGTCTTTCCATTTTCTTTTTTTTCCCCATTAACTTTATTGTTACATTTTAGGTATAAAATACAGTTACATTCATCATTGGGATCTTGTACCTTTACATGAGTCTCTTAGTTCTTATTTTTTCCCCCTTCCCTTGTGCTCCCTTCACCCCCTCCACCCTTCCCTATTTGCAAAGACCTTGTTTCCATTTTTTTCCTCTTCTCATATTTTTCCTTTCCCTTTTTTCCATTCCCCTACCCCTCCCAATTCCCCTGCTCTTTTAGGCCTTTTCTTCCTGTTACGCAATATCAGTTATACATTTTTAAAATTACAATATTAAATTCTAGGAGACATTATCACAGATTTTACAGAATTTAAAAGGATATAGAAAGCATATTATAGAAATCTTTTTTGAAATAAATTTGACAACTTCTAAGAAGTAACTTGGAAGACAAATTAATGAAACTAACTCTGGAGGAAATATAAAATTTGAATAGCACCTATTAAAGAAAGTATATTCCTAGCTTGAAAACATACCTATATGACAACAGCAGGCACATAAACATTTAACTGATAAATTATATCAAACAATTAAAGCAGAAAAAAGAAGGAACACTTCTCCCCTCATTTTAGGAACTCAACATTGTGCTAATCCTAAAACTGGATAAAGATAATAGAAGAAAAAAGTATGAACATAGATAGAAATTTGTTTAACAGAACAAACTATTAGAAGTCATATCTGACAGGATGTAGAAAGTGGTTTTGTTATAGGGATGGCAGTGTTGGTTCAGCATTGGAAGATCCACCCCCAAAAGTCATCATTTTAACAGAGGAAAGGGAAAAAAAGACATATGATCCTGTCACTAGTTGGAGAAAAAGTATTGGACTAAATTCTACAGCTGTTCGTGATAAAAGCTATCAGGAGACTAGAAGTAGAACAGAAGCTTCTCAACAGATTAAAGCATGTACTCCATAATTCCAGCAAGAATGGCTTACATGAGTGGAGAAGATAAAATGCTTTCTCCTTAAGGTAGGGAACAAGGGCAGATATGCTTACACTTTATCTGTCCATAAATCTTTGAAACCTAGTCCCCACCAAAATAGTCTGGCAGTAAAATGCCACAACTAGAATAGGATTGGCAAGGCAGAAGCAAAATCTTTATATGTAGATGAAATGATCAGCTACAGAGAAAATACTAAGAAATCCCTAGGAGCCCCTAGAACTTGTACTTGAATTTAGCAGGATTAGAAAACACAAGGTATATATAAAAATTCAGGTCTGTATATACTTGCTATAAGTGAAGAACTGGATAATGAAATTTAAAATTATGTAGGGGTACAAAGGACCTAAAAAAGTTAAAAACAAAACAGTGTTGGAAGACATTTAGTACCTAATTTTAAGACTTCTTCTAAAACTACAGTAATCAAGGCAGCTTTGGTGTAAGGAAAGACATATAGCTCATTGGAATAAAACAGAGAATCTAGAACTAGAACCACACATATATGGTCCACTGAGTTTTGAAAGATTATTTAACATTAGCATTTTATAGAATATAAACTCAATTCAAGAGCCAAGGAAGAGATAATGTTTTCAGCAAATGGCACTAGAACACCTGGTATCCGTATATAAAAAACTAACCTCAACCCTTTTTATCCATACATAAAAAATAAATTGAAGGGATCTATGAACCTAAATAAGAAAGCCTAAAAGTATAAAACTTTAAGAAGCACTTATAAGGGAAAATATTTATGAATTCAGGGTAGGCAAGAACTACCTAGGATAAAAGAAACATGTATAAAAGAAAAAAATTGATAAATGAGATTCCATCAATATTTAGAACTTTAGGGCCGGGGGTTTAGCTCAGTGGTGTCGCCGCCTGCCTTGCAAGTGCAAGGACCTGAGTTTGAGCCCTGGTACCAAAATATATATATATATTTAGAACTATAAATGACATCATTAAAATGAAAAGTAGTCCTTAAACAGACCATATTTACAATGCATATAACCTATGACCACAATATATAAAGAATTCTTAGAGCTCATTAATAGACAACCCAATTAAAATGTAGACATAAGAAGATGATAAATAGCCAGTATAGCACAAGGAATGGTGTGCAAGTCTAGAATCAGAAAAATACTAATCAGTACAGTAATAAGATTGAATTATACACTCATTAGGGAGATGAAGTTAAAAGTTTTAAAAGCCTTGTCATGACGTTTTCTTTTTGTTGGATTCTCTCCCTTTGCGTTTAATTTGTCACACCCAATGGATTCATTCTGCTGGGTTTCCTGGGGTTGTGATCCTCATTGTCTTTTCCTAGGGTATTGTCTAAAATTTTTTTGAGTGCTGGTTTGGTATTCATGAAGTTCCTGAGGTGCTCTTTATCATGAAAGTATCTTATTTCTCCATCAATTTTGAAAGATAGTTTTTCAGGGTACATCAATCTGGGTTGGAGGCTGTTTTCCTTTAGGCTTGAAATACATCACTCCAAGCTCTTCTTGCCTTGATGGTTTGTGTTGAGAAGTCTGCTGTGATTCTGATGGGCTTTCCTTTGTATGTGATTTGTTTCTTTTCTCTCACTGCTTGTAGAATTTTATCCTTCTGTTGGATTTCTGGAATCCTAACTATTACATGCTTATGTGTAGATTTTTTTGGATTAAGGCTAGCTGGTGTCCTATATGCCTCACTTATCTGTATGTCAAGTTCTTTTCCCCTCCTTGGGAAGTTTTCTGCCATCACTTCTGTGAACAGTATTTTTATGTCAACTACACTCTCTCCTCTTTCTTCATTGACTCCAATCAGTCTTATGTTACTCTTCTTTGCATCATCTAGCGGCTGCTGGATTGATTTCTCATGTTCCCTTACAATTTTAAAGCAATTTTTCTTTTCCTCCTCACTAATTGCAATCTTATCTTCTATATGTGAAATTCTATCCTCACATTGGTTCATTCTGCTGCACAGAGTTTCCATGGAGTTTTTAATCTCATGGAAATCTGTTTGTATCTGTTTTATGGATTCCATTTGTTTCCGATATTGGGATTCCATCATGTTCCTCAGATCCTCTATTTTTTTATCTGTGTCCTCTCTAGATTTATTAATCATGTCTTGCACCATGAGCAAAATCTTTGCTGTTATCTGAGTAATTATTTCTGATTTCATTTTTCCCAGATCCTCTTTTGTTGCCAGTTCAGAGAGTCCAGGTGGCTGAGTATCAGACTGCTCCATCTCTTTTCCCTTTGGGGTTTCTGTAGGTCATCTAGAAGTCTGTTTTTGAGGCTTCTTTACATGTCTTCTCATTTCCATGGGAGGGGGTGCTTGTGGCCCTCACACAGCTCACCTTCCCTAGGGGCTGGGATGGCAGCGGAGGAGCTTCCTTCTGGGTTCTGGGACTGGCTCAGCTTCTCTGCCCTAGGAGCTTGGGATGGCTGTGGGGGAGCTTCCTTCTGGGTTCTGGGACTGGGTGCTAGGACCGGCTGAGCTTCTCTGCCCTAGGAGCCTGGGATGGAGGCAGGGAGCTTCCTTCTGGGTGCTGGGACCAGCTGAGCTTCTTTGCCCTAGGACAATATTGGAATTCTAAGCAGGGAAATGTGCTAGGAGATCATTTCTCTGATGATGTGAGTTAACACAGAGAGAGGAACAAGAAGTAGGTTTACTGGATCATAAACTGGTGACATGGAATTGCAGAATGAGCAAAAATAATTCTTGCCTTTACAGGGCAGTTTTCCACAGGGAAATCAAGGACTTAGAAGATGATGCAACAAGTGAGAAAGGTGTCCTCCGAGCAGTTATAGGCAGCTGCAACCATCTCTTATGACGCTCCTCAGAGTGTGCAGACCTAAGTTGCAGAGGGCAAAGTGCTTTCTTTTTGAGGTCTCAAGGGTATGTAGGGAAGAAATATTCTTTTTTGCTGTATCTTTTTGGGGGATAGAACTCAACCGTCCAGAGAGGAATTTTCACTTCTGCATAAAGAACTTCCTCCTAAAGATTTTATCCAGGTGAGTCTGAGGTCACAGTAGATACTGCAGGACAGAGCCAAAAAGAATGGTGCCCAAGAAGGTTTATGTGAAGTCATTTGAGACCCAGCCTGACCTAAACCTTGCTACAATTGCTTGCTTTTCTGATGAACAATTCATAATGCTGCATTAATTCATAATGTTAAAACAAATTTTAATAATGCAAATTCATTGGTAACAATGACTTGGTGGCAACAGGAACTCAAAAGGAAGAGGAAATAGTACCTAAAAGTGCTTCCGGGAAAAGAACATAAGTTCAAGGATCCTTAAAATTTAGGAATGGATCAATGGAGTGTTAGTAATGGAAGAAAAGGAAGTGTAATGAAGTTGTTGTTATGCTTAAGTTGAAATATATTTGACTACATTTCTGTATTGAGGAGAATGACGCAGAGAAAATAATTCTTACATATCACGTCTTGCAACAGCAGTTCATGAAACCACATTTTCAAAGTTTTATCTCTATTTTGGGGTACACACATAAAAATTGTTTAATAAGGTAATAAAGGTTTTCCTAAAAGCTTTTCTTTGCTTCAATACTTATGAGGCTAAATATACCATGGGTTAGTTAGACAGGTCTTTTCTCTATTACAAAGTCTCTATGCCAGTCTTTCCCTTTCATTCTCTGTGGGAGTGTTTTTGTTTCTTCTTTGTCCAATATATTTTTCAAATGAAGTATTGGAGTATTAAAATTTTCTTATACAAACATTTTGCCATTTAGTTCTCTTATGTATGTATAGATGCATGTGTAGGGTATGAAAATTTATACTTCTTTTTTGTTGAATGTATCGATTTGCCTTACAATATCCCCATATCACTTATTTTTCTGAAAGAAGTAATTCAATAGTGTTCAGGTGTACGTCCTTGGTTTTAATAAAAACATAATGAAGGTTTTTCTGGGTTTCTAGGTCTAGAAAGTCATATTTTGTACATATATTCAACTTTTTTATCTCTGTTCTTTCTTATTGAGTCTTTTGTCTTTTTGAGCTAGAAATACTTCTAAAAGAGGCAACAGATTCAGTCATCATCTGGAAGGCCTTCCTTTTTTACCATTTGAGGTTAAGGATGTATTTGAATACACATCTTTATAAAAGACAAATTATAACTCTAGATAATGTTACTTCTATGTATTTTAGAAGACTTCCTGTCATATTCCATTATTTCCAAGTCTCTGACAATATAATCTTGAATTAGTAACTCATATTCCTATCATTAAATTATTATTATTTTATTATCATTCTTTTAGGTGTTTTAGATTTTCATTTGTTTTAAGAGTGATACTTTATGCACTTATTTAAATATCACAGTCAATCTTATTAATGTAGGTAATTAATAAATATTGATAAATTTTTTTCAGAAATTAAAAATCACTGTAGTAGAAAATATAATACTGGTCACTAGAAGTTAATATAAAACTTGTCTTGATAGTTTTTTCCCCTTTCCCCACTCCATACCTTTCATCCCTTCTTCTATTCCAAGAAGTCTGCCTTTATTTCACTGTTTAATTTATTTACAATTGGGTTTGTCACATAAAATATTTAACTTTCTGCATCTCGCTTATTTTACCTTATATCGTGGTCTCAACATCATCCATTTTCCTGCAAATGACTCAAGTTCATTCTTCTTTATGGCTGAATAAAATTCCATTGAAATCATAGTACTTACACTAATTTAATTAACATGGTCACTGTTGTGTAAGTTCTTAGTTTAAGATTTTTCTCTATTATGTATTCATTGATACTCATATAATTTTTAAGTGAATGCATAAACAGAATTGGTTATAATTGCACATTGTAAATGGACTCTATGATCAGTGGAGTATTCTTTAATAGAACACTCTTCCTTTACACATAAAAGCTATGAACTTCCTTTAAATCAAGTGTCATAGTGTAGATTACTTATTTCAAAGGCTGTATAATATTTCACAATAGGGCCATGCTATTTACACTTTTGATAGCTTTCATATTCTTTCTCCTTAATTTACTGTTTTTTAAGTATTTCTTTTTATTTTATTCATTGATGTTTACAGAACTAATACATTTTACATTTCTCTTGGGAAATAGGGAGATGTATGTAACACAGCTTGTTTCCTATTAAATTTCTTAAAATTTAGTTTGTTAGTACATGTTTCCTTTTTAGTTCCTTTCCCTTTCCCACCCACCTCGTGCCTTCTGTCTGTAAATCCCCTTTCCACATTTTCATTCTTGTTGTTATTATTCTTAGTTCATATTTATGACTTATAATGTTTATGTTTATTGTGATTGATAACTTTTGTGCATGGCATATCTTAAGCCTTCTTATATCAATGCTGCAAGAATAATTTATTCTTGTTAGGTTCAAACTGCAGTTCTTCTTTAGGAGTAATTTTGTCCCCTATGCAGCATTGAGGAATTCCCAGAAACATTTTTCATTGTCACACAGGGAAGGTGTCATTAGAAGTCAAGAATGGAGTCACACAGAACATGCCAAATAAGCCCGCTGTAGACAGGCAGGTCTGTGCATGCCCTACCAAGGTCCCAAGTTGTGCGCAAGAGGATGAATCACCCCGCTGCAGACAGGGAGCCACCTGGTTCCACAGAGGACACCAGATCACCAGACCAAGGTACTGAGTCCCATTGTTCCCTGCCCAGAGGTAGGGGCTTCTGAGCTGCTGTCCCACTGCTCCTGGTCCAGAGGAAGGGGCTTCCCAGTCACCATCCCTCCTGCTGCTCCTAGCCCAGAGGAAAGGGCCTTTGGGCCACCTTCTGTCCCACTGCTCCTGACCCAGAGGAAGGGGCTTCTGGGCAACCATCCTTCCCACCGTTCCCGGCCCAGAGGTAGGGGCTTCTGAGACACCATCCCACTGCTCCTGCTCCAGAGGAAGGGGCTTCCTGGTCCATCCCTCCTGCTGCTCCCAGCCCACAGGAAAGGGCTTTTGGGTTACCATACCTACCACTGCTACCGGCCCCTGTCCCACCTCTCCCAGCTCAGAGGAGGTAATCCGTGCAGGAGATAACAGACCCCTGCCCCAGATGAAATGAGAAAACACGTAAATAAGTCTCAAAACCAGACTTCCAGATCACCTACAGCAACCACAAAGGGAAATGAGATAGAACACTCTGATATTCAAACACCTGGACCACTGAACTGGCAACAAAAGGGGATCTGGAAAAAATGAAATCAGAAATAATTTCCCAGAAAACAAGAGAAATTGTGCCCCTAGTGCAAGACATGATTAATAAATCTAGAGAGGAGCTGAGGAACATGATGGAATACCAGCATAAGAAACAAATGGAATCCATAAAACAGATGCAAATAGATTTCCAGGACTTGAAAAACTCCATTGAAAGTCTACACAGCAGAATGAGCCAATGTGAGGACAGAATTTCAGATATAGAAGATAAGATTGCAATTAGTGATCAGCAAAAGAAAAATTGCTTCAAAATTAGAAGGGAACATGAGAAATCAATCCAGCAGATGCTAGATGATGCAAAGAAGAATAACATAAGACTGATTTGGCTCAATGAAGAAACAGGAGAGAGTGCAGATGACATAAAAAAATCTCTTCACAGAAATAATGACAGAAAACTTCCCAAGGAGGGGAAAAGAGCTTGACATACAGATAAGTGAGGCATATAGGACTCCAAATAGCCTTGATCAAAAAAAATCTACACATAGGCATATAATTGTTAAGATTCCAGAAACACAACAGAAGAACAAAGTTCTCCAAGCAGTGAGAGAAAAGAAACAAATCACATACAAAGAAAAGGCCATCAGAATCACAGCAAACTTCTCAACACAAACCATCAAGGCAAGAACAGCTTGGAGTGACATATTACAAGCCCTAAAAGAAAACAGCCTCCAACCCAGATTGATGTACCCTGCAACACTATCTTTCAAAATGTATGGAGAAATAAGATACTTTCATGACAAAGAGCACCTTAGGAACTTGATGAATACCAAACCAGCACTCCAAAGAATTTTACACAATATCCTAGGAACAGATATTGAGGATCACAACCCCAGGAAGCAAAGCAGAATGAACCCATCTGGCATGACAAGAAATTAATTGAAAAGGGGGGGGGGAATCCAACAAAAAGTAAAAGTCATGGCAATGATAAGTCAATACATTTCAGTAATAACCATCAATGTTAATGGTCTCAATTCTCCAATCAAAAGAAATAGACTGGCAGAATGTGTCAAGAAGAAAAATCGAACAATATGCTGCATACAAGAAACACCCTTAATTCAAAAGGAAACTCATAGACTGAAAGTTAAAGGGTGGAAAACAGTACTCCATGCGACAGGAACCTGAAAAAAAGCAGGAGTAGCTATTCTCTTGGCAGATCAAGTAGATTTCAAACCAACACTGATTAAGAGAGATGAAGAAGGACACTACATCCTTGTAAAGGGAACAATCCAAGAGGAAGAGATGACAATCATAAATATCTATGCACCAAACACTAGTGCACCCAATTATATAAAACAAATACTAATGGACATGAAAAGTCATATATGCACTAAGGCAATTGTAGTGGGGGACCTCAACACCCCACTGTCACAAATAGATAGATCAACTAGACAAAAAATAAGTAATGAAATACTAGAACTCAATCAAACTTCTGAACAAATGAACTTAACAGATGTTTACAGAGTCTTCCACCCCACAAAATCAGAATACACATTCTTCTCAGCTGAACATGGGTCATTCTCCAAAATAGACCACATAATCACCCAAAGAACATGTTTAAGTAAGTGCAAAGGAATTGAAGTTATCCCCTGTATATTATCAGACCATAGTGCGATGAAATTGGAGATCCATAGCAAAATAAACTCAAAAAACTTCATAAACACGTGGAAATTGAACAACACACTTCTGAATAACCAATGGGTCACAGAGGAAATTAAAGAAGAAATCAGACAGTTCCTTCAATTAAATAACAATGACAATACAGCATATCGGAATCTATGAGACACAATGAAAGCAGTCTTAATGAGGGAAATTCATAGCAGTGAATATGCATATTAGGAAAGCAGGATGAGCCCAATTAAACAACCTGATGCTGAACCTCAAGTTTCTAGAAAAACAAGAGCAGGACAACCCCAAAGCTCATACTAGGGAGGAAATTATAAAGATCAGAGCAGAAATCAATGCAATGGAGACTAAGAGAATGATACAAAAAATCAATGAAGCCAAGAGTTGGTTCTTCCAAAGAATCAACAAAATTGACAAACCTTTAGCCAATCTTGTCAGAAAAAGGAAAGAAAAGGCCCAAATCCATGCAATTAGGAATGAAAAGGGTGAAATTACAACAGACCCAGCAGAATTCCAGAGGATCATCAATACCTACTTCCAAAACCTATATGCCAATAAGATGGATAACACAGAAGACATGGACAGATTCCTAGGTACATATGAATTACCAAAGTTGAGCAAAGAAGACCTAAAAATTCTGAACAACCCAATATCAACCAATGAAATTGAAAATGTAATTACAAACTTATCAACTAAGAAAACCCCGGGCCCTGATGGCTTCACTGCTGAATTCTACAAGACATTTAGAGACCAACTGGTGTCACTGCTGTTTAAACTCTTCAATGAAATTGAAAGGGAAGCAATACTCCCAAATTCATTCCTGGAAGCAAGCATCACCTTGACCCCCAAAGCAGAGAAAGATCCAACTGAAAAAGAGAACTATAGGCCAATTTCACTAATGAACATAGATGCAAAAATTCTTAATATGATAATGGCAAGGAGAATGCAGAAGATCATCAAGAAGATCATACACCCTGGTCAAGTGGGATTCACCCCAGGGATGCAGGGATGGTTCAAAATACGCAAATCAATCAATGTAATACACTATATCAATAGAGTCAAGAGCAAAAACCATATGATTATATCCATAGATGCAGAAAAAGCATTTGACAAAATCCAACATGCATTTATGATAAAACCCTACAAAAAATTGGAATAGATGGTCTCTACCTCAAACCGATAGAAGCCATCTATGAAAAACCAGCAGCCAATATCATACTAAATGGTCAAAAACTGAAATCCTTCACACTCAAATCAGGAACAAGACAAGGATGTCCACTATCACCACTCTTATTCAATATAGTTCTGGAAACATTAGCTATGGCAATTAGACAAGAGAAAGAAATAAAAGGAATAAAGATAGGAAATGAGGAAGTCAAATTGTCATTATTTGCAGATGACATGATACTCTATACAGAAGACCCCAAGAACTCCACCAAAAGTCTTCTAGACTTAATAACCAAATTCAGTCAAGTAGCTTGTTACAAAGTCAAAGCACAAAAATCAATAGCTTTCCTCTACACCAATGACAGACTCACTGAGAGAGAAATAGGGCAAATAATTCCTTTCACAATAGCATCCAAAAAAGTGAAATACCTAGGAATCAACCTAATGAAAGAAATCAAACACCTCTTCTCTGAAAACTATGGCACTCTGAAAAGAGAGATTGAAGATGATATCAGAAAATGGACAGACATCCCCTGCTCCTGGGTAGGAAGGACTAATATAGTGAAAATGGCCGTACTTCCAAATCTGCTATATAGATTTAATGCAATTCCAATTGAGATCCCAGCAGCATACTTCATAAACCTTGAGAAAATAATACAAAAATTCATTTGGAACAAGAAGAGACCCAGAATAGCAAAAGCAATTCTAGGTAACAGAGACATGGCAGGGGGTATCACAATCTCCAACCTGCAACTATACTACAAAGCTACTGTGATACACAAACAGCATGGTACTGGCAAAGAAACAGACATGAGGACCAGTGGAAGAGATTAGAAGATGCAGAAACAACACCAGACACAATCAGCCATCTCATCTTCAATAAAGGGGCCAAACACTCTCACTGGAGGAAAGATAGCCTCTTTAATAAATGGTGCTGGAAAAACTGGGCTTCAACTTGCCAAAGATTAAAACTAGACCTGTATCTCTCACCATGCACTAAACTAAAATCAAAATGGATTAAAGATGTAAATATTAAAGTAGGAACTCTGAACCAGTTGGAACAGAGGTTAGGTAGAACCCTTGAAGACATCGGTGTAGGAAAAGATTTTATGAACAAAACCTCAGTTGCCCCTAAACTGGCACAAACAATCAACAAGTGAGATCTCTTCTTATTAAAAGGCTTCTGCACAGCAAGAGAAACCACCAGCAGTGTGAAGAGACAACCCACAATGTGGGAAAAAATCTTCACCTGCTCTTCCTCAGACAAAGGTCTACTATTTTGAATCTATAAAGAACTTAAAAAGATCAGACCTCCCAAATTTAAAGACCCAATCCAAAAATGAGCAGCTGAAATGAACAGACATTTCTCAGATAAAGAAGTAGAAATAGCAAATAAATACATGAAAAAATGTTCAACATCACTGGTCATTTGAGAGATGCAAATGAAAACAATGCTGAGATTCCACTTCACTCCAGAAAAATGGCTGCTATCAAGAAATCAATGAATAACAAATGCTGGCGGGGCTGTGGGGAAAGAGGAACCCTGCTCCACTGCTGGTGGGAGTGTAGACTGGTGCAACCACTGTGGAAATCAGTATGGAGATACCTCAAAGAACTAGGACTGGAAGTCCCACTTGACCCCGCTATTCCACTGCTGGGGATCTTCCCCAAAGAATTAAAAGAATCATACCACAGTGATATATGTGGGCCCATGTTCATAGCAGCACAGTTTGTGATAGCTAAAACTTGGAAACAGCCCAAATGCCCATCAACTGGAGACTGGATAAAGAAAATGTGTTTTTTTAATAAAATGGAGTACTGCTCAGCCATAAAAAATGAGAAATTAGACACATTTATAGCTAAGTGGGTGCACATGGAGGCAATACTCTTAAGTGAAATAAATAGGACACACATGTATAAATACTGAATAGTTTCTCTGGTGTGAGAAACTGAAAGTGTAAATAAGGATTAAATATATAATAGGTAATGTGAAATAGGAAGAAAAGGGGCAAAGGGGAAGGAAGTGGGAGGGCTAGGGGAAAGGATAGAAGGGCATGGGATTAATATGAGAAAATGGAAAAATAGGAACAAAATCCTTGTAAGTAGGGAGGAATGGAGGGGTTGAAGGGAGGACTGGGCAAGGGCAAAAAATAAGAACCAAGGGAGACTATGTAAAGGTGCCAATTTCCAATGATGAATGTCATTATATTATATACCTAAAATGTACCAATGATTAGAATGAATAATTGAAAATGTAAAATAGGAAGAAAAGGTCCAAAGGGGTAGGGGTAGTGGGAGGAGCAACGAAAGGTAAGAAGGGAAAGGAAAAATGATGAGAAATGGAAAAAATGGAAATAAAGTCTTTGTAAATAAGGAAGGGTGGAGGGCGTGAAGGGAGGGCTAGGAATGGGGAAAAAATAAGAACCAAGATGCATTATGTAAAGGTACAATTCCTAATGAGAAATGTAATTGTGTTGTATACCTACAATGTACCAATAAAAGAATTTAATTTAAAAAAAAAAAGATGTCAAGAATGCTGCAAAACTTCCTCAAATGCACAGGACTGTTCTTACCACAAATAATCACCTGGTCTAGATTGCCAGATTGAGTTTCTCACATAAAGAAAACCATGGTAGATTTAACTTTCTGTGTTTGATTAATTTCATCTTACATTGTGGTCTCACAATTCATCATTTCTGAAAATGACTCAAGTTCACTCTTCTTAATGGCTATAAATATCCACTGAAAATAAGAGCACTAATAATAATTTAATTAATATTGTCATTGTCTGTTGTGTAAGTTCTTGGTTTAAGATTTTTTCTATAATTGTGCATTCATACATGCTCATACACTTTATGCACATTGTAAATGCTCTTTATAGTAGTGGAGTATTCTTTACTAGAATGCACCCCCTTCTCATTCAATAAAACCAGTGAGCTTTTGCCAAGTCAACTGTCACACTACAGAACAGATGTTTCTTTTTTATGTTTTTTCTATTTTATGAAAAAATAAAACAAATTTTTATAATCAAACAATAAGAGAATAACAATACTTATTACACTGTGTATGATTATGTTCAAATTAGTTACTTAGTACAAGGTATAAACCTAAAAGGTTCTTAGAAACAGAAACAGCTGATAACACAAACTTTCTTTTCAACAAAATAAGACAAACTATTTGTGCAAATGAGATAAATTAGCATATATATTGAAATATTTGCAGATTAGATATTTCAAAGGCTTTAAAATATTTCACAGTGGGGTTCTGCTATTTACACTTTTGATGGTCTTTCATATTCTTCCCCTTTGTGTACTGTTATGTCAATGCTGCAAGAATACTTTATTCTTGGGCCAGAGATTTAGCTCAGTGGTTCCGCTGCCTGCCCTGCAAGCACAGGGAACCGAGTTCAATCCCTGGTACCAAAAAAAAAAAAAAAAAAAAAAAAGAACACTTTATTCTTGTTAGGTTCAAACTGCAGTTCTTGGTCAGGAATAATTTTGTTCCCCAGTTGACACTGAGGAATATCCAGAGACAGTTTTGACTGCCACCCAGAGGAGGGGATGTTGGAGGTCAGAGATGCTGCAGAACATCATGAAATGCACAGTGAAGTTCTTATCACAAAGAATCACATGACAACCACAGATTGTCAATTGTGTGGAAATTGAGAAACCCTGAGTTAAATCATACCTGTACTTTTAATTTTATAGCTGTCTTCAAATTGTCTCTGCAATGCAAGGTAGCAAGTTACATTTCTGCCACCAAATTAGAGACTACCTCTTTTCCGTTTAATAATTGCAATCCCAGTCATATACTGCTTCTTGGGATTTCCCCCCTCGAGGCTGGAGTGTGTAAAAATATTCCTTTTTGTTTTCTTAAACTATTGCTGACTTTGAGCAAGTGTTCATATATTTATCGCCATTTTGTTTTCCCTGTTATTATTATTTGCTCCTTTTCTGCTGTTTCCAATATTTGAAGTAATCTTTATATATCATAGTTTTTCTCTTGATTTTGAGGGTGATATTTTGACCATTAAAAAACTTGAAATTTTATTTAGTTATGAATATCTACCTACTTACTCCTGAGTTTCTTCCCTTAACATGGTTTTGCTCACTCTAGATTTTATATATTGTTTCTTGGTGTTCATATGTAATGCATTTTGTACTTTTACACTGGGGTCTTCTCCCTTCTGAATTTTGTTCAGGAACCAATTCTATATTTTTCCAGGTAACCATTTATGTCAGCTTTGATCCCACAATCCAATCTCTCCCTACTTAGTTGAGATGCAACTTGTCATATATTAAATGTCCATGTATACTCAGACTTCATTCCTAATTAATTGAACAAATGATAACTAAATATCTATTATATACTAGAATATTACAGGACCATGATATGTTATATTTTAAGATGTAAGGCCTTTGTCGATTTAAATATTAATTCATGTTGGATATTTTTAAATTGTTATTGCTTTGTATCTTGAATTAGTTAGATTTTTCTTGCTGTTGTGACTCTGGGGATGGAACCCAGGGTTAGGAAATTGCTTTACTACTGATATGCTATTTTTTCAGTTAGTTTTTTTTTTTTTTTTTTTTTTTTTTTTGGTACCAGGGATCAAACACAGAACCTTACGAATCCCTGGGCCATTTTCCTGTTGGTTTTTGAGACTCAAATAATTTTTTAAAAATGCACCAAAAACTCTGTTTAGCCTGTACTTGTTTTAGTTGTATACATTCTCATTTTAAAAACTTTGTTTCTATGTAACTGCATTTCTATATATGTTCCTACCTTTGTGGAAATGAACAAAGCAGGTGAGGCTTTGGATCTTGTACTGCAACGACATAGACTGGGTAGCGTGAAATAAATGTGTGCGGCACAGTATTCTCAGCCACAGATGACAGAAAGAAAAGCACTGAATAGCCCTTGACAGCGCATGGTTTCATGGTGAATGGGCTGTAGATGCTTTTGCATATTTTACACCAGAACCAGAGTTAACTATACCTGTGGGATTTTTTTCCAAAAAAAAGTCGTTAAATTTCAAAGCCCAAGAATAAGAAAGAAACGATGCCACATGTGAAAAATGGGAACGGGGCCTGCTCCATCATCAATGAACCATGGCAAAACTTAGTGGTAAAAAAAGTATGGAAAAAGGCGTAGGAAAAATGAATTCTTCTTTTCATATCAAAATACACTCAATTTTTGTTGCACTTTGTCAGTTATAGTTTATTCCCTTTGATCCTTTCTCCCCTGGGGTCATTTTCCTACATAGTGTTTTAAACCATAGATATTTCACAACTTTTGACTTTGTCTACATTTATTTTTGCTCTCCTATTTTTGCAGGGCATCCAGGAGATAGAATCTTCTTGGATGGTGCCACAACCAAGTGTGCATTTTCTTCCTTTCAGTCTTGCAGTGACAACCTGATTTATTACCTTATTTACCCCGGTGTGCATTACATTCCTATTTCTCACTCCACATTTATTGAAATTAATTTTTGTATACATTTTTTTAAATGCAGAGCAGAAGCTTTAAAAGTGTACTAAAATTTAGCCTAATGGTTATTTGTTTATGGAAGGCTTACAAATGGAAAATTTGAATATCATTCCTACATTAGGGGAAAGATAATCTGGTCTGGCCAAGGTACACTGTATACAGTAGAAGCGTAAACAGTGTGTTGAGCTGGTCAGAAGGCCTTGGTGGCTATGGCAGTGTGTGCGCATTCCTCAGAGCAGAGCTGTCCAGACTCCATTTTCCCAGGTGGGTCCTATAAGAGGGAAGCGGGCTCAGCTGTCTATGGCATTAAGTTGGGTCTCCATTGCAATTCTTAGGATGCCTTTGCAACACAATGTGCAAAATACATAGTATGGATGAAGGTTTCCTTCTGTTTTCAGTTTCAACACCACCTCATCCTCTGACAGCATCTTTCACCAAAATTCTTTTTTCTCATTGATCCCCCACACTATCTTCATTTATATGTTTGTTGTTGTTGTTATCAGGGATCGAATTCGGGTCCTTGCACTTTTTTTTTTAACAAAGAAAAGTCAATTTTAATAAGTTCCTCTGGAAATAAAATGTTACATCACAATTTCCTTTTATTGCAACTCAGATTTGTAAGAACTAGAAAAATCTGTCCACCCTTGGCGATCATCACAGACTTCAGGCTTTAAAACATTGAGAAGACTTGAGACCTACTGGAGCCTTGCTGGGTCAAATAAAGTCAAAGCGCATTGTCGTCATTCATCCCACAGATCGTCTAAGACTTGCACCTACACTGACTGTGTTGTAATCACTCCCTATTCTAGTGTTCTCCAAAGGGTCCCATGCGTGAGAGACGCAGAAGCTGCAGACGCACTTGAAGGGCATGCTTCTGGGTTCATCCTTCGCTACCTTCAAACGCTCGTCTCCGAAGGCCCGCGGGAACCGCCGGGCGTTCGTGAGCATGCGCGCCATGCGCTCCCTGCACAAGGACAGCACGGTCTGGTGCGCGGGGGTCCGC
The DNA here is from genome assembly GCF_053883595.1 of Heterocephalus glaber. NCBI lineage: Eukaryota > Metazoa > Chordata > Mammalia > Rodentia > Bathyergidae > Heterocephalus > Heterocephalus glaber. The sequence goes on from NW_028258494.1 coordinate 1,436,981, forward strand.
CCGCCCCAGGCTCGGGCCGCGCAGTCGGTCTCCCTCGCTGCTGCCCTGAGACCCCGTGGGTGGAGGGGAAGGGCGCTGCTCGGCAGCGTTGAGAGTCAAGTTTCGCAAGTCCCTGAGCAGCTTTGGGAGCTCTCTTCGTCCCGCGGCGCGGCCTCCTCCTAGGCCATGGCCACGGGCTCCGGGCTGGGCGGCGCGGGCTCCATGGGCTGCGGGGCGCTCCAGCGTGACCGGGAGAAGCTGCTGGGTCCCAGGCGGACTCCGAGCTCAGGGGCGGAGGACTGCGGGAGAAACCGGACGTCCCGATACCGGTAGGGGCTCCTTTAAAACCCCAGGTAAGCCCGCCTTCCAGGCTATTTTGATGTTAAATATATATATAAATATATATATAGTTGTTGTTATTACCAGGGATCGAATTCGGGTCCTTGCACTTTTGGCAGGCGGCAGAACCACTGAGCTAAATCCCCAGCCCATTAAATATATTTTTATATTATTAATTTTATTGGTACATTTTAGGTGTACAGCGTAAGAACATTCATCATTGGGAATTTGCACCTTTACGTACTCTATCTTGGTTCTTATTTTTTGCCCGTTTCCCTGCCCTCCCTTCAACCCTCCTGCCCCTCCCCATATACAAAGACTTTGTTTCCATTTTTTCATATTCTCTTATTAATTCCATTCCCTTCTTTCCTTTGCACTACCCCTCCCATTATCCCTTCCCCTTTGCCCCTTTTCTTACTATTTCACATTATCCATTCTTTTAGTCCTTATTTATGCTTTGAGTTTCTCGCACCAGAGAAACAATTCGGTATTTATACATATGTGTCCTATTCATTTCATTTAAGAGTATGGCCTCAATGTGCATCCATTCAGCTGTAAATGTCTCTAATTTCTCATTTTTTACTGCTGAGTGGTACTCCATTTTATTTTTAAAAAAACACAGTTCTTTGTCCAGTCTCCAGTTGATGGGCACTTGGTCTGTTTCCAAGTTTTAGCTATCACAAACTGGCCTGTTATGAACATGGGTGCACATATATCACTGTGGTATGATTCGTTTAATTATTTTCAGAAGATCCCCAGCAGTGGAATAGCTGGATCAAATGGACTTTCAATCCTAGTTCTTTGCGGTATCTCCATATTGATTTCCACAGTAGATGCACCAGTCTACCCATGCACCAGCAATGGAGCAGAGTTCTTCTTTCCCCACAGCCCTGTCAGCATGTTATTGGTTGATTTCAAGATAGCAGCCATTCTTTCTGGGGTGAGGTGGAATCTCAGTGTTGTTTTATTTGCATCTCTTGAATGACCAGTGATGTTGAACACTTTTCCACGTGCTTATTTGCTATTTCTACTTCTTTGCCTATTCATTTCAGATGCCTGTTTCTGGATTGGGTCTTTAAATTTGGGAGGTCTGATTTTTTTTAAGTTCTTTATAGATTCTAGAGAGTAGACCTTTGTCTGAGGAACAGCAGGGGAAAGTTTTTTCCCACATTGTGTGTTGTCTCTTCACACTGCTGATGGTTTCTCTTGCTGTGCAGAAGCCTTTTAATAAGAAGAGATCCCACTTGTTGATTGTTTGTGCTAGTCCATGTGCAACTGAGGCTTTGTTCATTAAATCTTTTCCTACGCCAATATCTTCAAGAGTTCTACCTAACCTCTGTTCCAGACAGTTCAGCATTTCTGTTTTAATATTTAGATCTTTATTCCATTTTGATTTTAGTTTAGTGCATGGTGAGAGATATAGGGTTAGTTTTAATCTTTGGCAAGTTGAAACCCAATTTTTCCAGCACCATTTATTAAAGAGGCTATCTTTCCTCCAGTGAGGGTGTTTGGCTCCTTTGTCAAAGATGAGATGGCTGAGTGTGTCTGGCATTGTTTCAGCATCTTCTAATCTATTCCACAGGTCCTCAGGTCTGTTTCTTTGCCAGTACAATGTTGCCTTTATCACGGTGGCTTTGTAGTATAATTTCAGGTTGGGGGCTGTGATACCCCCAGCCATGTCTCTGTTGCCTAGAATTGCTTTTGCTATTCTAGTTCTCCTCTTGTTCCAAATGAGCTTTTGGATTGTTTTCTCAAGGTCTGTGAAGTATGCTGCTGCGATTTCAATTGGGATTGGATTGGATCTATGTAGCAGTTTTGGAAGTATAGCCGTTTTCACTATGTTGTTTCTTCCTACCCAGGAGAAAGGCATGTCTTTCCATTTTCTGATGTGCTCTTCAATCTCTCTTTTCAGAGTGCTGTATCAAGAAGAGGCCTTTGATTTCTTTCGTTAGGATGATTCCTAGGTATTTCAATTTTTTGGATGCTGTTGTGAAAGGAATTGTTTGCCCCATTTCTCTCTCTATGTGTTCTTCGTGTAGAGGAAAGCTATTGATTTTTGTGTGTTGACCTTGCATCCACCTACTTTACTGAATTTGTTATTAAGTGTAGAAGCCTTTTAGTCGAGTTCTTGGGGTCTTCTATATAGAGTATCATGTCATCTGAAAATAATGACAATATGTCTTGTTCATTTCCTATCTTTATTTCTTTCTCTTGTCTAATTGCTGTGGCTAATGTTTTCAAGACTATATTGAACAGGAGTGGTGATAGTGGATATGCTTGTCTTGTTCCTGGTTTTTGCCACAGTGGCTTCTTGATGGTCTTGAAAGTCTTAAAACAAACACCCACAGCAGGCCTTTGCACTGGCTATTCCCTCTGCCAAGTGAAATTTCTGCAGAGAACCTCCTGGATTGTGTTGTATCTTCTTGAAGTCTCTGTTCAAATGTCACTGTCTCTGCTGATCTTGCCTGGACACTCAGAACAAATAGCACCCCCAGGATCTGGAAGTGGAGTCAGTGGTAGAGAGTCTATTTAGCATGAATATGTCCTGGGTTCCATGCCCAGCATAAAATACACACACACACACACACACACACACACACACACACACACGCACACTATCCTATCTATTCTGTCCCTCAAATCTTTCATTTTCTTTATGGCATCTTGAGCATGCTACATGATCATCTCTGTTTTTAAACAGAGATATAATTATTGAGGCATCATTGATATTTAAAGGGTCACACACATTTGATATGTTGAATTCTGTGAGTGTATGCATATGCAACTCTATATGACACCCTTACCACAAAATGGTAGTGATATATGATGTTCTCATTTGCATATATTCCTTATCAGCAAACCAGGAGGTAGGAAATTTTATTTTTCAGCTGTTGATACTCATTGCCAAGACAGTACATAGAACAGGGTCATCACTCAATATATATCCCTTAATTGTAAGAAATAATTTCTTAGGAAAACTGTCAAAGACATAATTTTCCATGGAGAAGGCTCAGACTAGGACACAAATTTCAAATCAGGAATGCCACTAGGGATTCCCTAAGGGGACCAGATTCATAAACAAAATATTCAAATGAATTTATAGACTGGAAAATATAAATTTGAGCATTTCAACAATATTAGTAATACCCATTTGTATGAATGGTACTCACATTATTTTTCTTTTTCCTGGTAGTTGTATCCACCACATGGAACTAGGGAACAACACCAGAATTTCAGAATTTCTTCTGGGATTTTCTGAAGACTCAGAACTGCAGGCGCTCATATATGGACTTTTCCTCTCCATTTACCTGATCACCCTGCTTGGGAACATGCTCATCATCCTGGCCGTATTCTCCAGCTCCTGCCTGCACACTCCCATGTACTTTTTCCTCTCCAGCCTGTCCTTTGCAGACATCTGTTTCACCTCCACCAGCGTGCCCAAGATGCTGGTGAATGTTCAGACACAGAGCAAAGTCATTACCTACACAGGTTGCATTACCCAGATATATTTTTTCCTGGTCTTTGCAGAGTTCAACAGTTTCCTCCTGGCTGTGATGGCCCATGACAGGTTTGTAGCCATCTGTCACCCCCTGCACTACATGGTCATCATGAACCCCTGGCTCTGTGGCTTGCTGATTCTGGGGTCCTGGATCATGAGTGTCCTGCACGCCTTGTTCCAAAGCTTCATGGCTTTGCAGCTGTCTTTCTGCACTGACTTAGAAATCCCTCACTTCTTCTGTGAACTCGATCAAGTGGTCCACATTGCATATTCTGAAAACTTTCTTAATGACTTTGTGATGTATTTTGCACCTGTGCTCTTGACTACTGGTTCCCTCACTGGCATCCTTTACTCTTACTCTAAGATAGTTTCCACCACACATGGAATGTCATCAGCTCAAGGGAGAAACAGCCTTTTTCACCTATGCATCTCATCTCTCAGTTGTCTCTTTATTTTATGGCACAGGCCTAGGAGTTTGCATCAGTTCTGCCACCACCCATAGCTCACACTCAAGTGCAATAGCTTCAGTGAGGTGCACTGTGGTCACACCCATGCTGAACCCCTTCATCTACAGTCTGAGGAATCAAGATGTAAAGAGAGCACTGATAAGACTCTTTGGAATGAGACCCATCACATAACAGAACCCATCACCTCAGGGCTGATGTGGCGCCTGTGATTACAGGGACCAAAACCTTGAAAACTGAAGTTTTGATTCTTTGATCAGATTATGAATGCAAACTCATTCTTTCTGTGTTTTTTCTTGAAATTTCCATTACTGTGATTTCAATCTTTGTAAAACTAGGAAACAATTCAATTTAAATTATTTTATGACTGTATATCAGTTGTGCAGCAGGGTGCACTTCATTTTGGGGTGTTTGTACATGCATTAGCATGGTTTGTTCTTCATTTCTGGTTCCTGTTACTCTACTTACCCTAGTTCCTCTCTCTTCCCACAGATTCCTTTCCTATTTAATAGTTTTCTTTCTACTTTCATATCATCTTTTTCTTTTTAAAGTTCCATGTAGAAGAGATAAACTTGCAATACTCTTCTTTTTGAGTCTGGCTTATTTTGCTTAACATGATTGTCTCCAGTTCCACCCATTTTTTCCTGCAGATGACATTATTTCATTTTTTTATGTCTGTCTGTCTGTCTGTCTGTCTCTCTCTCTCTCTCTCTCTCTCTCTCTCTCTCTCTCTCTCTCTATATATATATATATATATATAGTGTGTGTGTGTGTGTGTGCGTGTGTGTGTAACCTGGCCTGATTCCATAGCTTGGCTACTATGAGTTGCACCACAACAAACATGGTTATACAGGTATCTTTATAGTATAATAACTTTCATTCCTTTGATTATATACCAAGGATTGTTACCCTTGGTTCACACGGCAGCTGTATTTTACTTTTTCCGGAACCTCTATACTGATTTCTTTTTTAAAAATTTTATTTTATTGGTACATTTTAGGTATTCAATATAATGACATTCATCATTGGAAATTTGCACCTTTACATAATCGCTCTTGGTTCTTATTTTTCTCCCTTCCACTGCCCTCCCTTCAACCACACCATACCTCCCTATTTACAAAGACTTTGTTTCCATTTTTTCATTTTCTCACATGAAGTCCATTTCCTTCTTTCTTTTCTGCTACCCCTCCTACTTCCCCTTCCCCTTTGCCCTTTTTCTTCCAATTTCACATTATCTATTATATGTCTTAGGCCTTACTTACACTTTCAGTTTCTCACACTAGAGAAATTATTCAGTATTTACACGTGTGTGTCCTATTTATTGCACTTCAGTGTATCACCTCAATGTACATCCATTTAGCTATACATGTCTCTTAATTTCTCATTTTTATGGCTGAGTAGTACTCCATTTATTTAAAAAACACATTTTCTTTATCCAGTCTCCAGTTGATGGACAATTAGTTTGCTTCCAAGTTTTAGCTAATACAAATTGTACTGCTGTGAACATGGGTGCACATATATCACTGTGGGATGATTTTTTAATTCTTTGGGGAAGATACCCAGCAGGGGAATAGCTGGGTCAAATAGGACTTCCAGTCCTGGTTCTTTGAGGTATCACCATACTGATTTCCATAGTGGTTGCATCAGTCGATACTCCCACCAGCAGTGGAGCAGTGTTCCTCTTTCCCTTCAGCCCTGCCAGCATTTGTTATTGGTTGATTTCATGATAGCAGCCTTTCTTTCTGGAGTGAGGTAGAATCTCAACATTGTTTTCATTTGAATGTCTCAAATGACCTGTGATATTGAACATTTTTTCATGTGTTTATTTGCTACTTCTACTTCTTTGTCTGAGAAATGTCTGTTCATTTCAGATGCCCATTTTTGGATTGGGTCTTTAAATTTGAGTGGTCTGATCTTTTTAAGTTCTTTATAATTTTAAGATAGTAGGCCTTTGTCTGAGGAACAGCAGGTGAAAATTTTTTCCCATATTGTGCGTAGTCTCTTCACACTGCTGTTGCTTTCTCTTGATGTACAGAAGCTTTTTAATAAAAAGAGATCCCAGTTGTTGATGGTTTGTGCTACTTCATGGGCAACTGAGGTTTGGTTCATAAAATCTTTTCCTACACCAATGTCTTCAAGAGTTCTACCTAACCTCAGTGAAGCTCAGCTGGTCCCAGCACCTGGAAGGAAGCTCCCCCACAGCCATCCCAGGCTTCTAGGGCCAAGAAGGTGAGCCGGTCCCAGCACCCAGAAGGAAGCCCCCCCCCCGCCTCCATCCCAGGCTCCTAGGGGAGTGAAGCTCAGCAGGTCCCAGCACCCAGAAGGAAGATCCCTGCTTCCATCCCAGGCTCCTAGGGCACAGAAGGTGAGCAGGTCCCAGCACTCAGAAGGAAGCTCCCCTGCTGCCATCCCAAGCTCCTAGAGCAGAGAAGGTGAGCCATGTGGGCGCCAGAAGCACCCCCCACCGTGGAAATGAGAAGACACATAAACAAGCCTCAAAAACAAACTTCCAGATCACCTACAGCAACCCCAAAGGGAAACGAGATGGAACACTCTGATACTCAACAACCTGGACTCTCTGAACTGGCAACAAAAGAGAACCTGGGAAAACTGAAATCAGAAATAATTACTCAGATAACAGCAAAGATTTTGCTCATGGTGCAAGACATGATTAATAAATCTAGAGAGGACACAGATTAAAAAAATAGAGGATCTGGAGAACATGATGGAATCCCAATATAGGAAACAAATGGAATCCATAAAACAGATACAAACAGATTTCCAAGAGATTAAAAACTCCATGGAAAGTCTGTGCAGCAGAATGTACCAGTGTGAGGATAGAATTTCACATATAGAAGATAAGATTGCAATTAGTGAGGAGGAAAAGAAAAATTGCTTTAAAATTATAAGGGAACATGAGAAATCAATCCAGCAGCTGCTAGATGATGCAAAGAAGAATAACATAAGACTGATTGGACTCAGTGAAGAAAGAGGAGAGAGTGCAGATGACATAAAAAAACTCTTCACAGAAGTGATGGCAGAAAACTTCCCAAGGAGGGGAAAAGAACTTGACATACAGACAAGTGAGGCATATAGGACTCCAGCTAGCCTTAAATCAAAAAAAATCTACACATAAGCATGTAATAGTTAGGATTCCAGAAATCCAACAGAAGAATAAAACTCTACAAGCAGTGAGAGAAAAGAAACAAATCACATACAAAGGAAAGCCCATCAGAATCACAGCAGACCTCTCAATGCAAGCCCTCAAGGCAAGAAGAGCTTGGAGTGATGTATTTCAAGCCGTAAAGGAAAACAGCCTCCAACCCAGATTGATGTACCCTGAAAAACTATCTTTCAAAATTGATGGAGAAATAAGATACTTTCATGATAAAGAGCACCTCAGGAACTTCATGAATACCAAACCAGCACTCCAAAAAATTTTAGGCAATACCCTACGAAAACACAATGAGGATCACAACCCCAGGAAACCTAGCAGAATGAATCCATTGGGCGTGACAAATTAAACGCAAAGGGGGAGAATCCAACAAAAAGAAAAAGTCATGACAAGGCTTTTAAAACTTTTAACTTCATCTCTCTAATGAGTGTATAATTCAATCTTATTATTGTACTGATTAGTACTTTTCTGATTCTAGAGTTTCACACCATTCCTTGTGCTATACTGGCTATTTATCATCTTCTTATGTCTACATTTTATTTGAGTTGTCTATTAATGAGCTCTAAGAATTCTTTATATATTGTGGTCATAGGTTATATGCATTGTAAATATGGTCTGTTTAAGGACTACTTTTCATTTTAATGATGTCATTTAAAGTTCTAAGTTTTGATGGAATCTCATATATCATTTTTTTTCTTTTATACATCATGTTTTTTGTATCCTAGGTAGTTCTTGCTTACCCTGAATTCATAAACATTTTCCCTTATAATTTCTTCTTAAAGTTTTGTACTTTTAGGCTTTCTTATTTAGGTTCATAGATCCCTTCAAGTTATTTTCATGTATGGCAAAAAAGGGTTGAGGTTAGTTTTTTATATATGGATACCAGGTATTCTAGTGCCGTTTGCTGAAGACACTGTCTCTTCCTCGGCTCTTGAATCAAGTTTATATTTTATGAAATGCTAATGTTAAATAATCTTTCAAAACTCAGTGGACCATATATGTGTGGTTCTATTTCTAGATTCTCTGTTTTATTCCAATGATCTATATCTCTTTCCTTACACCAACATTGCCTTTATTACTGTAGCTTTAGAAGAAGTCTTAAAATTGGGTGCTATACATCTTCCAACACTGTTTTTGTTTTTGTTTTTGGCTTTTCTGGATCCTTTGTACTCGTACATAACTTTTAAATTTCAATATCCAGTTCTTCATTTATAGCAAGTATACACAGACCTGAATTTATATATATACCTTGTGTTTTCTAATCCTGCTAAATTCAAATACAAGTTCTAGAGGCTCCTAGGGATTTCTTAGTATTTTCTCTGTAGCTGATCGTTTCATCTACATATAAAGATTTTGCTTCTGCCGTGCCAATCCTATCCTAGTTGTGTCATTTTATTGCCAGACTATTTGGTTTAGACCTATGCTTCAAAGTCTAATGGACAGATAAAGAGTAGGCATATATGCCCTTGTACCCCACTTTAGGGAGAAAGCATTGTATCATCTCCATTCATAGAAGGAGTTTTTTTTGAAGTATGGAGTGCAGATCTTTGATCTGTTGAGAAGTTTCTGTTCTACTTCTAGTCTCCTGATAGCTTTTACCATGAAGAGCTGTAGACTTTAGTCCAATACTCTTTCTCCAACTAGTGACAGAATCAGATGGCTTTCTCCTTTCCTCTGTTAAAATGATGACTTTTGGGGGTGGATCTTCCAATGCTGAACCTACACTGCCATCCCTATAATAAAACCACTTTTTACATACTGCCAGATCGGACTTCTAAGAGTTTGTTTTGTTAAACAAATTTCTATCTATGTTTATACTTTTTTCTTCTATTATCTTTATCCAGTTTTAGGATTAGCACAATGTTGATTTCCTAAAATGAGGGGAGAAGTGTTCCTTCTTTTTTCTGCTTTAAATGTTTGATATAATTTATCAGTTAAAATGTTTATGAGCCTGCTGTTTTCATGCAGGTAGGTTTTCAAGCTAGGAATATACTTTCTTTAATAGTTGCTATTCAAATTTTATATTTCCTCAGAGTTAGTTTCATTAATTTGTCTTCCAAGGTACTTCTTAGAAGTTGTCAAATTTATTTCAAAAAAGATTTTTGTGATATGCTTTCTATATCCTTTTTAATTCTGTAAAATTTGTGGTAATGTCTCCTAGATCTTAATATTGTAATTTTTAAAAATGTATAACTGATATTGTGTAACAGGAAGAAAAGGTCTAAAAGAGCAGGGGAATTGGGAGGGGTAGGGGAAGGGAAAAAAGGGAAAGTAAAAAATATGAGAAGAGGAGAAAAATGGAAACAAGGTCTTTGCAAATAGGGAAGGGTGGAGGGGGTGAAGGGAGGCCAAGGGAAGGGAAAAAAATAAGAACCAAGAGACTCATGTAATGGTACAAGATCCCAATGATGAATGTAACTGTATTTTATACCTAAAATGTACCAATAAAGTTAATGGGGGAAAAAAAAGAGTTCTACCTAACCCCTGTTCCAGGTGGTTCAGCATTTCTCTTTTAATATTTAGATTTTTTAATCCATTTTGATTTTAGTTTAGTGCATGGTGAAAGATACAGGGCTAGTTTTAATCTTTAGCAAGTTGAAACCCAATTTTTCCAGCGCCTTTTATTAAAGAGGCTATCTTTCCTCCAGTGAGGGTGTTTGGCTCCTTTGTTGAAGATGAGGTGGCTGAGTGTGTCTGGAATTGTTTCTGCATCTTCTAATCTGTTCCACTGCTCCTCAGGTCTGTTTCTTTGCCAGTCTATACTGATTTCTATAGTAGCTATATTAACATACATTTTTTCCAATCAAATATGAAGTTATTTTATCTTCCACATCTACATTAGCATTTGTTGATATTTGTACTTACTCTTGATCATTGCTATTCTGACTGGGGTGAAATGGATCTCATATAATTTTCATTTTCTCTTTCTTGATAGCTAAATATTGTACAATTTCCATGTAATTATTGGCCATTTGCACTTCTCTTGAGAAGTGTCTGTTCAGTTAATTTACCTATTTTTAATTGGATTATGATGATGATGATGATGATGATGTTTAGTGTTAATTTTTTGAGTTCTTTATATATCCTTGAGATTATTTTCACAAAAGTAACCAGTAAAGATTTTCTCCTGTTATGTAGGATGTCTGTTCACTCTGTTGTTTCCTTTGATGTGCAGAAGCTTTTTAATTTAATCTATTCTCATTTATTGGTTCTTGCTCTTATTTTTTGTGCTATTAAAGTTCTTTCTGGAAGTCATTACCTCAGCTTATAACCTGAAGTGTTTTCTCTACTAGATTCAAAGTTTCAAGTCTTATACTTGGTAGGTCTTTAATGTTTTTGAGGTGATTTTCATATCTGGTGAGAGGTAGAGATTTAGTTTCAATCTTCTATATATGAATATCAAGTTTTCCCAGAGTTGTTTGTTTAAAAGGCTGTCTTTTCTCCAAAATCTATTTTTGGAATCTTTGTCAAGAACCAGAGGGCTTTAGCTGCATGTATTTATTTCTCTGTCCTCTATTCCAATCCATTGATGTACATGTCTGTTTTAAAGTATCGAGCTGTTTTGTCATGTTGCATTATAACTTGAAATTGAGTGGTGGGATACTGAGAAAGGTAAGAAGCACCCGACTTTCCAATTTTTCCCAGTGGCAGCTGGAGGAAGTGTGTGGTTGGTTCCCTTTCCTTTCACTTCCCTGTGTTCTCCCTCTCCCTCAAATGGACTGGGACTGTCTGTTTCCAAGTCCTCCCTGGCTATCTAGCGGTGTTCTGCTGGCTAACAAGGTGTCACTCTCCACTCCACCATGGACAGGAACAGAGTCTGTCTAGCATTTGTGGAAATAATCACAAGTGATTTTTGGTTGTATTTGGAATATAAACACCCAGATAAATTACGGTACATGGGACCAAGAATACCTAATGTGGTCAACATGTTCTTTGAGAGTGACAGTGTATTAGAGATGGGATTTTGCAGCATACAATATTTAGCACCATGGACTGTCTGGGTCACAAACCCAGAAAATCATGCTGCCATCACTGGGAAAGATTGCATATTTGACTCATTCCATGGGGATTTCATTTTTTCATACCATCAAGAAAAGATTTCTGGTTTCAAAAGTTTTACCCAAACAGCTCATCCTTCCAAATACCAAGATGACAGTTTTCTCACTCTCCTTTGGGGGTAGAAGTTTGGATGCTCACTCTCTGAGTCTGACTGCAGTGACGAACTGTTCACCTAATGCCTCTGTGGCCTGGCTGCCTGTGAATGAATTTGAAATGACCATTACTGAAGAGGTTGGCAATATATACAATGCTGTGTATGCCTTGGCCCATGGTGTCCATGATATACTTCAACATGTACAAGAGTAACTAATGGAAAATGGGGACAGGGTAGTGTTTTCCCCCTGAATGGTACTGTCTCTCCATTGGTTGACATGTACTGTCAACAAGCTACCTTCCTTAAGGGATTCCACAGGTGCTCCAGCCAAGTATTTCAGAATCCTTCCTCCAAGGTTCATGATTCATTGCTAGTTTCATTTTTGAGGAAATTGACCTCTAGCCCTCAATAAAAATTGTAATGGGGAACATGGTGCCAGGGCTTTGGATGTAGCTCAGTGGGAATGCTTGCCTGGCATCTGTGAGGCTCTAGGTTCCTTCTGCTGCATCATAAACACAGAAGCCAATAAATCCCTAGACAATGAACCATACCCAAAGAGACACAAAGACAGACACATACAGACACAGACACACACACAACGTAACCCACATGCATCCACCCCCAAACACAAAACTGCAGCATTGTGCGTAGAGAAAACAATGCAAATACATAATTTATGTTTTAAATATCAACATAATTCTATCTAGTATTATCAATAAGAAATTTTAAATATCTCCATCAACTTTTAAAATGAAAACAGAAAAATGTGTAGTTTTTATGTACAAAAGTAGTGCTAAGCAACAGAGTAGTACATAATGTAAACTTTTGATTTATTTCTGAAAGTGCTTTCGGTACCGATTACCTAATTTCATGGTTTTCTTGGGATCATAAACAAAAAGGTGTGTGAAGTTTGGCCTGACAGTTGAGATTTGCCTATCCTCCCTTACCTTGTTTAGATGTCTTATTGGGTCATTTTTTTTTTCATACTGACTGAAATTCTGGAAACTAATTGCTAATGAGAAGCCATCCTGAGGTACAAAATTTATCAATTTCCATGATTTATCAAGACATGATTAATGGCAATTCATGTCAGGTACAATACATCTTTTCAAGCTATATCAAGTTGCAGTTTTCCCCACAGAACCATTTATTTTTTTCAAATGCAGTCAGTCAGAAGGTCCCATTGGATAGTAGCAAGTCTCTCTCATTTATGGAGTCTGTCCATCCATGAACTTACATTATTCAATCACCAGTTTTTTTCTAAATGATTCTCTATAACTTATTTTTAGAATGTTGCAAAACTTTCATAGGATTTATCTTCAGACATTTCTTGCTCATAAGGATGTAGTAACTGTCGTCTTTCAAAAGTTTCATATATGAATAGTTTATAATTATTATGTAGTCTTTTGGTACATTCATCTCAATGTATTTAGTCACTATTACTCTCAAGTACTTATTCATTACTTTACCTGGATTTCATGCTTATATATTACCACCACTGGAAAGATTTTAGCCATTGTATTCATTTCCAGTGAATTTTATATTTTACTTCTTTTCCTGAAAATATTGTATTAGGCAGGCACTCCCATATAATGTCTCTTAGGAATGTTCATTTGTGACGCTTATCTTGTTCTTGCTCTCAACATTGAATAACAAACTATGATGTTTGCTTTAGAATTTTTTAAATGGCCTTTATGAGATTACCACAGCTCCCTGATAGTCCTAATTTAGTAAGAATTTCTTGACACTTGTTTGTAAATCATGGAAAGTTGATTATATGTATTCATCATTTATTTTAATTAATTCTCTTTTGTAGAGATTACCACACTGAATTATATTGAATTATATTGTATAAGCCAAATTTGGACATGATAGAAGCTCCTTAAAATATACCTCAATTTACAATAGGACATGTGAATTTAATTTAAGAAGTAAAATGCTGTGTAAAGTCTGTGTCTAGTAAAAGCACTGCCAGGTATATGTAACAAATGCGAATTACTCTCAAAAATGAATTGATAATCCCAATTTTCATTCTTCTCTGAAGAAGCTTGAATAAATCAATACTACTATGCTGTTAAATGCTTACCAATTCTCCCAGGGCTAGTATTTATTAGCATCAAATTGATGTGAAAATGTTACACTACAAGTCACAGATACGGTATTATGGAGTTTTTTTTCATTTTGTCTTGGGACATTTCTGCCAACTGTTACCCTGTGAGCTTGTAACTATCATCTAAATTTTCACATAGACAATGGTGAAATAATTTATATTCTATTATCATATGAAATATTTTCTGTAATCTACACAAATGATGCCTTTTCCTAGATTGTTATTTTATCATTTTGCAATTGTTCTCTTCTTGATCCCATTAAGGACTATCCATTTTAATTTTGTTACTCTAATGAACTTTAGCATTTTCTCTATTTTTTATTATTTTATTTTCTTAAGTTACCTGTCCAATATTTTTTACTTTACTTTTTTGCAGTACAAGTGATTGAACCCAGAACCTTCTCATTGAGCAACCTATTCAGGTCTTAATTTGTTTTCATGCATTATTTATTTTTCAGACAGACTCTTTTTAAATCACTAAGTTGCCTGGACTATGCTCAAACTTATGATACTCCTGCATACACCTATTCATACACTGTATTCAATTAGCTCTTCATTTATTCTAGTTTATAATGAATATTGAAATTAAGAACTTCAAACTTCCTCTATCCAAACATGTAATTCTATGTCTGTAAAAATAGTATTGGCTTTAAGCCACAATACTTAATAGGCAATATTTTAAATTTGAGGCCATTTGTCATTGATTTAATAAAAACTACAAACTACAGAGTAAGAGAAATGTTTTATTTGAACCAAAATTTGGTTGTTTTCCTTACGTGTACACAGAAGATAAAACACAACATATCATCTTATCTTTTCAAGAAATATATGTATACATTGACTACATATAATACAATACTGCCAGTATCTAATTTCACAACAAATTGAAATCATACCAAATATCATGTAAAATAATCTACATGTCACTCACAAAACACCAAATTAGAACATGTCACCATTTAGTATCATAACTTCAAGTACTACCAAACTGATAACTGCTATATGCAAGAATCTTCCGTATTGGCTTTCTGTACCTTTTCTACACTACATTCTAACTTTCTTCACCATATTTTCTGTGTTTTAATAACAGTGAATCTGTTTTTAGGTTCATGGAATACAACTTGGGAATCTGTCACTTTTACCACTTCTGTCTGCCTGTCCTAACAAGAAGATATTCCAGCCCTCAATACAAATGCTACTGCCACTGTGAAGAAATTTTTTTTCAGTCAATTATGCTATTAAAATATGGGATTTACAGCAGTAATAACTGATGTTAACTTCTTTCCTATAGTGTGTTGGTCATTCCAACCTATAGTCAACATCTTTTCAATTTGAAATTTATTCTGGATAAATGTTGTTTTGTCCTAGCAAAATTGGTATTCTTCCTATTTTTTCTGACTCTGATTATACTATCTACTTTTAACTTGTCTTCCCTTTGGCTTTCTCAATATTATTTTTCTAATTATTGAAAAAAATTTTCCTGTACATCACTGTGTTTCTGAATCCTTTTAATATACTTTATTGGTTTTTTTTTTTTCTTTTGAAGTAGTATACTGTTTTCAATATTATACTACATTTCGGTAGTTGTTTGTATCTTTGTCTTCTCACATTTCCCTTTTGTGCTATAAATGACACTTTTTGGGAAGCATTTCTGACTCACATGGCCTTTAGAATTACAGAATTGGGCTCCTTTGTCCGGGCCCGGTGGGGGGATGGGAGGGTGGGGAGGGAGGGGTTCCGCGCCCCACCCCCACCCCGCCATGCCCTCTCCCTCTGTGACACCGCCCCTGTCTCTAGGCAACCCCTGCAGTGGGGGCTCAACAAAGCGGCCTGGAAGCACGCAGCTGGCCTACTGGTCTCCTGCGGAGTCCTAGACCCTCAGAAGCTGAGAGCCATGGTCCTGCCCTTGCTGCTGGGCTATAGCTTCAACCGCAATGTGGGAAAGGAGAAGTTTCATAAATCCCAACATTGGGGCTTTTGCAACAATGTTAGGATGCTGGTGAGTGAAGAGAAGCCTGGACTAGGTGGAGAACCACTTATTGGGCAAAAAGTGAAAACTAAATATAGCATATATCCGAAAGGAGAAGGAACTGATAGACCGTCTTGGTTAGCTTTTGATAGACAGATTCTATGTTTTGATGCCTATTTGGAAGACAGAGTATGGGATAAAAGCCAAGAAATATATAGAATCAGATTCTATAAAATCTACTTCTACCCTGAAGATGACACAATCGAAGTACATGAACCTCAAGAGAAAAATAGCGGACTGCCTCAAGGGACTTTTATTCGGCATCATCGGATTTCTCTCCCCCCTCCAAATGATGATCAGTTTTATACTGTGTATGATTTCAATATCAACATTGACATCATCTTCCTTGGCTGGACATTCAAGATTTATGATTGTGATAAATTCACAAACATTTTTTTGAGAAAACTAGGAGTAAAATTAAATACCCCAGGACAGCGTCCACAAGATCTGTATTTGAAGATGTGGAAAGAGACATTGGAGCGTGCGGAGCCTCTTCATCCCTATGAATCCGCTGACACCCAGAGACAGTTTTTGGAGTACAATAGGAAAGTTTTGCGTTTCTTCTGCCTGTGGGATGACTCAGACTCATTGTTTGGGGAACGTAGAGAACTCGTCCTGCATTACCTCTTGTCTGATGATACTGTTGAAATCAAAGAAATATTGCCAGAGAACTCAGGCCGGGATGCTAAGTCAGTCTTCCTACTACCCAAGTATGGCCCACCCAGACTCCATCAGCCAGGCCAGATAACAGATCGTTCAGTTCTCAATGTGTTTGGTGGCTTGTCCAGCAAGCGGAAGTATAGTTACATGTTGGATAAGTACAAGCTGGGAAAAATAGACCAAGCATTTTACAAGGATAGTGACCTGTTTTTAGGAGCCACCATCAATGTGGGGGGAAGGAAAGTGATCCTCTGTGACTGTGATGAATTTACAAAGTCTTATTATAAGACTAAATATGGAATCAAGAACTTTACCCTCCTTTCACACAAGCCTCGTCCTCCTCCAAAAGTAGAAAGGAAATTTCCACCTTACACTGGCTTTGGGTCTGAGGAGGATTCTCTCCGTTCCTGTCTGTCCCTCAAGCCTGTGCCTTACCAGAAGAAGTTCTCAAGAGAAGGCAGCTGTGGCAACATAGGCAATGTACTCCGTTTGTTTGCAAGACTAATCACACCCACATGTGCTGATGCAGACAGGAAGTTCATTATTTCATACTTTCTCAAGGATGGCACACTTTCGGTGTTTGAACTGATAGAGAGGAATTCAGGCTACACTGGTGGGCTGTTCCTGAAAAGAAGTCGTGTGAAGAAGTTTGGGCAAGAAGTCTTTAAAAGTGAGCTTCCAGAATATATCAACGTCAAGGACCTGTATGTTGGAGCCAAAGCGAATGTGAACGGGAACCTATTTGCTTTGCTCAGTGCTGATGAGTACACCTTAAACTACATGGAGAAGAGCGTAGACAGGTTCCCATTTAGCAATATTGAACTCACACTACAAAAGCTGAAAGAAGAAGAATCAAAATCAAGAGAGATCAAGGAGGTATTTTCAGCTGCTGACTGTAACCACACGAAGATGGTGGATTTTAATACATTCAGAGACCTGTTGTTGGATATAACTGTCAATAAGCTCACCGACCAGGAGATTTTAACCATTGCACATCACTACCGTGTCCCTGAGGACATGGGTTCAGATAGGAATCTCTTAATTGCACAGGCCCAAGAAAAGCTCAAGAAAAATATGTTTGAGCATTTTGACAGACTCATTTCTAGCTGTGTGTATGAAGATTGGAAAAATATATATATTGCCCAATAGAGACATCAAAAGGCTCTGCAAGTCCCACAGGTTTCCTTTGACTGATGATCTTCTGGAAAACTTACTGGCCAGGTTTGAGGACAGTGAAGGACAAATAAATTATAAATCGTTTTTCCTGGCCCTGAACTGGAGAATGAATCCAATGTCGGAATTGGAAGCCCCGGATTATGTTAAAGAGAGAGGTGAAGATGTTTGTTTCGGGACGCCATCACCTATTCCTGTGAAATTCATTCGTTACTTAGACCTTTTGAAGGATGTATATGGCTTAGACCAGGAGGGACCATGACAGTTTTGATCAGCTTTCTTTAATTCACTGCTTTAATTTTCCCAAGTTTCTTTTAGTAGGTATAATTTAGTTAACAAAAAAGAAACAAGGGTTTATATTGAATGGACATCCATAAACCACAATTAATTTTCTTTTGTCACTTTAGTTTTTCAGAACATCATATACTGCTGATGTAAGGATGCTATTAAAATGCAATTTTTCTTTGTATATCCTTTTATTGGTACTTTTTAGGTGTGCAATATAATGACATTTATCATTGGAGATATGCACCTTTACATACTCTCTTGGTTCTTATTTTTCCCCCTTCCCCTGCCCTCCCTTCAAGCCCTCCACCCCTCCCTATTTACAAGGATTTTGTTTCCATTTCATTTTCTCATATTAATTCCATTCCCTTCTTTCCTTTCCCCTACCCCTCCCACTTTCCCCTCCCCTTTGCACCTTTTCTTCCTATTTCACATTATCTATTATATCTTTTAGTCCTTATTTACACTTTCTCCCACTAGGGAAGCTATTCAGTATTTACACGTGTGTCCTGTTTATTTCACTTAAGAGTATCACCTCAATGTGCATCCACTTAGCAATAAATGTCTATAATTTCTCTTTAAAAAAAAAAGAATTCTAATCATGTCTTTCACTCTGCTCACCCTGTCTTTATTTATCTGGGAGATTATTTCTGTTTTGAAATTTTCTAGAGCCTCATGCATCTGCTTTGTTACTTCCTGTGCTATCAGTTCAGGGTGTCCAAGTGGTTGCTTATCAGACTTTCCCACATCATTTCCCCCAGAATTTCCTTTTTGTGCCATGGAAGCCTTCATTTGTGCATTGCTTAAGTGTCTTCTTATTTTTGTTTCTGGTACTGTCCTTTGATTTAATTCCTGGGTTGATATTTCAAGATTGCTTAATGTAGGTAACTTTGTTGCTTGTGTTTAAAACCCTTGTGGAATGATTGCTTTTCAGAAGTGACTTCCAGATATAGCTTGTGTTTGGGTTTTGAGACTAATGACTCTGAAGCTATTATGTTTTTCTTATACCAGGAAGGAAAACTAATTAGATCAATCACAACATGTTAGCCCAAATGTCATAGTCAGCATTACCATAGCATCAAGCACAGCTTAGAAAATGACAATTTGTGGTAGTTATTAATCTATCACTTTTAACTATGTGAGTTAAATTAAAACCGAGGACCAACCTAACATATGTTTATAATGAATAAACTCTTCAATATAGCATCTTTCTCCTTTGGGGTGGGGAGCTAAAAGGAGTTGGGGAGGGCGGGACAGGTAGAAAGAACAGGTAAGATTAGTGGTGAGGCCAGAAGACACAGAAAGATCACAGAAACTCTAAGAAGTTGTTAAAGGGAAGAGAAAATGGCAGAATGAAAGAACAAAGATGTGAATAGAATCACCTAACAGCAACAGGGAGGCTAGATACCAAACTTACTTTCCTTTAACCTAATGATAATCAAGAGAAGAAAAAAGAGAAGAAAAGAACAGTAAGGGAGAAATCTGAATTCAGTGCAGAAAGGAACAAATGGGGAGATGAGGAGCAGTGTGGGACATTGAGAGAATGAGTGAGAGAGAGAGAGAGAAAGAAAAGATAAAGAAAGAAAAGTAAAATTTTGAAGAGTAGAAAAAAAGGAAAAATTAAAAATAAGAAAATTTTTTTTCTTTTTTGCAAATAGCACTAGAAATTATGGGCCTCCTTCAGGGTGTGTCTCTGCTGTCACAGTAGGCAGCATAGGAATCCCTGTGCATGTACAAGTCAATGAGTCTCAGCAAGCCAGCAGCAGACCAAGTGCAGTGGTCTGATCTGCCTTTATTGTACAGGTTCTCTCCACTTTTCTGCTGAGCTTCAGTTTTCTTCGAGGAGCCTGAGAAACACTGTTTCTGTTACTAACTTCTGCTCTATCTTATGGCCCTCAGGACTTGCTTCTTTATAATCTCCTGTACCTCTGTAGTGTGGGACCAGGTAGCAGAAAAGCCAGAAGGCAGAGAGTGCATGGGGGGGGCGGGGACTGGGACATGGGACACTGAGCATTGGAGGCGCCCACGCAGCTAAGCTGACCTCACTTGCCCGGGGCGTGGACTCGGACTGCATTAGGAGCTTGAAGCCACTTGTCCTGTCTCACCTGGCCTGGACAGCCACAGGAGCTTGAAGCTGCTTGTCCTTTCTCACCGTGCCAGTTGCTGTAGCTTAGGGAGCATCAGGTGGGGTGGGGCTGCAAGAGGCCTCTGCTACTTCACCATGCCCTGGCCATAGCCCAGGAGGGCCTCAGGAGCTTGAAGCTGCTTGCCCTGTCTGACCTGGCCTGGATGGCCTCAGGAGCTTGAAGCTGCTTGCCCTGTCTCACTGGGCTGGTTGTGGCACCTTAGGGAGCCTGGGGTGGGGATGGGGCTGCAAGATGCCTCTGCCACCTCACCATGCCCTGGGTGTGGCCTGGGAGGGCCTCAGGAGCTTGAAGCTGCTTGTTCTGTCTCACCCACCGGCCAGTTGGGACAGCTTAGGGAGCATTGGGTGGGGTGGGGCTGTAAGAGGCCTCTGGGACCTCACCACACCCTGGGCGTGGCCTGGGAGAGCCTCATTAGCTTCAAACTGCTTGTCCTGTCTCACCTGGCCTGGAGGGCCTCAGGAGCTTGAAGCTGCCTGTCCTGTCTCACTGGGCTGGTTGTGGCAGCATATATTATGTATAGCAGTAAGCACAATTTGAAGCCTAGTACATATTTTGTCATTATGATTTTTGTTTTTGAAATTCTACAGAGAAATAAAATTGCCAAATGGCACTGGAGCCTCAGGAATATATGAAAATTTATACCAGGTCTTAGCCAGAACAGTATGATTTTCCTCTGTATTCTCTTTGTATCTCTTCTGCATTCTTGTGCCTTGAAAATATATTTTAATGTTTATTTTCTTGGTATATTTTAGGTATACAATATAATTACATTTATCATTGGAAATTTGAACCTCTCTCTTGGTTCTTATTTTCCCCCCTTCCCCTGCTCTCCCTTCAACCCCTCCATCCTTCCTTATTTACTAAGACTTTGTTTCCCTTTTTCCATTTTCTCATATTAATTCCATCTCCTTCTTTCCTTTCCCATACCCCTCCCACTTCCCCTTCTCCTTTGCTCCTTTTCTTCCTATTTCACATTATCTATTATAACTTTTAGTCCTTGCTTACACTTTCAGGTTCTCACACCAGAGAAAGTATTTGGTATTTACACATGTGTGTCCTGTTTATTTCACTTAAGAGTATCACCTCAATGTGCATCCATTTAGCTATAAATGTCTCTAATTTCTCATTTTTTATGGCTGAGTAGTACTCCATTTTATTAAAAAACCACATTTTCTTTATCCAGTCTCCAGTTAATGGGCATTTGGGCTGCTTCCAAGCTTTAGCTCTCACAAATTGTACTGCTATGAACATGGGTGCACATATATCACTGTGGTATGATTCTTTTAATTCTTTGGGGAAGATACCCAGCAGGGGAATAGCTGTGTCAAATGGTACTTCCAGAAATCAAGAGGATCATCAATACCTACTTCAAGAACCTATACACCAATAAGATGGCAAACACAGAAGAAATGGACAGATTCCTAGTTACATATGAATTACCAAAGTTGAACAAAGAAGACCTAAAAATACTAAATGACCCAATTCCAAATCAATGAAATTGAAAACATAATTAATAACTTACCAATTAAGAAAAGTCCAGGTCCTGATGGCTTCACTGCTGAATTCTACATGACATTTAGAGAGGAACTACTGCTACTACTGTTCAAACTTTTCAATGAAATTGAAAGGAAAGCCATACTTCTGAATTTCTTCCTTGAAGCAAGCATCACCTTGGTCCCCAAAGCAGAGAAAAACCCATGAAAATATTGACTATGATATTTGAAAAATATGATGAAAGTGAATACAGAAAAGCATGAGGTGTTTCAAGCCTCATTGATTATGGCCAGTATTTTTCAACAAAGAAGAAGCTATTTCATGAATAGTTTGTTTTCACAGTGGTTGCCATTAAATACAGAATATATTGAGTTACATTATTGTCAGATTAATTTTTTTGAGACAGGATCTCACTAGGTTATCCCAGCCAACTTTGAACTGTTGATCCTCCTGCCACAGCCTCCCATGTAGCTGGGATTGCCTTAGTTTCTCACCATGCCCAGTGATAGTTTTACTTTTTATGCTTCCTTGTGTCAATACATTGTAGGTTAAGAGGAATCAGAAATTTCAAGTATGTATTCCTCTCAAAATGCAATCCAACATTCTCATGCCTAGATGCCTTGTGGCTCTAATCAGATAGCTCCATTCAGAGTTTTCAGAAAACAAAAACAAAAACACCTGTGACATATTCCATCAAAATGCTGTGTTCTTTTCTTTTCTGTAAAGGAAAATAATAAAGTAAAATAAATTGCCACAAACAGGTCATTAGCCACAGAGTCAGAAGAATACTATACATACATCTGAAAAGGATTTAAAAAGACATCTGAGTCAGGCAGCCCACAAAACAGATTTCTCTGCTGTGAGTTTGGATGCCCATAATTATCTTCAGGAACATGGTGGTGACAGAACAGATGTCAGGCATGGGCAGGTTGGAAAGGAAAAATTACATGGAGGTTTGGAGGTGGAAAGCAGAGATGACAGCCCTGGTGACAAGTAGATTCCCATGCAGCATGACCAGACACATGGACAGGAAGAGTGCAGAGAGTATTGGCTGCAGGGTAGGCCTGGGTCCCAGGTTGTGGAATTCCAATAACTGTAGAGGATGTTGTGCTTCTGTGGTGCTTTTGAAAGAGAAAATGAGATGGGAAAATGAAAAAAAAAATAGTTGTCTTCAGCACTCTTATAAGCAGGGAGATAAAGAGAGATCTGGGGAGAATGAACCACAAATACTCTGCAGGCTTAGATTCCATTTTTTAGGGTTTGCATAGCATTTCCATAGCTAAGGAGAGGCTCTGTTGAGGGCAGGGCCTGTGGAAGGCTGAGAAGACTTCTTAGAGTAACACTGGTCCATGAGATGAGTGGATAAAGGGGACAGGCCTGGCACAGAGTAATGCCAAAAGCTATGCCAAAGAAGGACTCAGAAAGATTCAGTGAGGGACATGTCCATGGTCAAGGGCAGCATACATGGATGCTCAACAAACAAAGGCCTCATTGGATTGGCTGACAGGATTCTTTTTTGCCTAGGAAGGAGATATGAGTACTCTTCTAAAGAATGTCTTTGTTATGTTTATACTGATCATTTTAGCAATGTAGTCATTTTTTTCATATAAAACCCCTAAACTGGAAGTCACTCTCCCAAACCCTTCAGATCCCCATCCAGGTTTATTTGCCTGGGGGCTTTTTGCTTTCACTTTACAATAAGCTGCTTTTTGTGTACAATAACATATTTTTGCTCAGTCCTCTTTCGACTCTCTATTTTTTAATTCTTTCTGGGTTGAGAGATGGACTCAACAGCTGGACAGTAACTCTGGACTCACATATTTTCCTTTTGGCTTATTTTTAATGGAGTTTGATATATTGCCCAGACTGCCCTGCAGGATTAGTTGGCACAAGTGATTCTCCTGTCTCAACCTCTAGAGAGCTGGAATTACAAGTGTGGTCCACCACACACACCCTTCTGTATATATTTTTCATACAATATCCACAAATCACATACTTATACTTGAGGTCTATACACCTTCAGCAATACTTCTCAATTGTGAAAAGCAGTTTCTTCTGGGAACTCTTTCATTATTGATTTCTGTATTATTTTCTTCCTCCCTTACCTATCTGATTTACACTCAACAATGTCTAATGACAAAGAACATTAGAAATAACCCCTCATTCACATTAAGTACAGCTTATTGTTTGCAGAAGAAAAGGGGGACAAAACAATCCTTCCCCTTTTATGGAAAAATCTTTCTAATGAAAGGAAATTAAGAAGAAAAGCATCTTTTTGCATTCTGATAATGGTTCAGATTAATCTAAAGCAGAAAGTATTTTAAAAGTCAGGTTGCAAAATCTGGAGATTAAGTTAAAGTTAAAAATTTATAATTGGGACACATGCTTATACAGCACTTACTATCCAAGGGTTTTATAATTCTTATATTTTCCTGTTTCCCTTATTCAAGGATGTAAGTGCTCAGTCAAAGATTCTTTATCTTTTTAAAATTATTCAGTACATTACTCCTACTATCCTGGGCTTTGGTGGACTTTAAATTTAAAGAACTTTAGTTAAATTAATTACACTTCATTAATGATATCATAGACCAGAAATATGACATTAGTCTACACTGTACCTGTCAATGACTAGAAAGCAATGAAATGATAAATAGTTTAAAATTTTATTTCATTTTTTATGATTTTATTTGTATCAACCCTATAAATATCTGATGAGGAATATTTTTCTTCTTATTTTAGGAAGGAGAGGGAACAACCTTATCCTATAGTGATCTGATAACAGTCCATCCTTCATTATTTTTCTGAATATTGTTCCTCCAAATGAACATACATAGTACATAGTGTATTGCAAACATATATTGACAAAAATATAGTACAGTATACAAAACAGATACCTTGAATAGGACTACCTGATCTACTGTTTGATTTGTAATAAACATTATGTGAGTATAATTTCTGGAGGAAGTGTAGCAAAAAGGATCATTAAATATGATTTAACAATGCCTCAAATTTGCAGAAAATGTAAAAAGCTTAGTGAGCTTGCATTAAATTCATTTTCCCTTTTTTGAACACTATTGAATATAGTTTGAAATATATAAATATATAATGTTAAATATGGTTAAATAAAGCTCTTGCTAACTTGGACTTGAGGGAAACCCTTGTATTTAGAGATAAGCACTTTATCACCAGAACTTCCAAAGCCCAGGCTTCAGTGCCAACCTTTATGTGATATCTTTGTAGATTTCCACATCAACCTTCTGGATACATGGATTGCAATTATTTTATTTCAACTACCAAAAGACAACTGTGATTCATTGTTCTGTCAGGTCTCACTATGATTTAATAGGGAATAAAGGAAAGACAAACAAAATAAGTAGAGAAACTATTTTAAACACACATGTATAAACTTATCATATGGAAATTTGTATAATAATTATCTAACATAGGATTTGAGGGAAAAATTCATTTTCCAAACTATTAAATTTAACTAGTGGTTCTCAATCTCACAAATCAATATAATTACCTGTCTAGTTTAAACTCTTCAGGTAACCTTGCCTCAGATCCAAAACAATGAGGAATTCTTGGTATATTATTTTAAAACTAAAGTTAAGAACCACTACCTTTGATAGATTTTGCTTCATATAAAAGCTATGTTAGTGTTCTATGTTCTTACTATTAAGAAAAATGACTATAAATTTCATAATATAAATATTTAGTAGTATTTGTTTCATAACTAATATTAATCATGATTTGAATTATTGCCTTTGAAGTTTGAAGTCTTGATTTTTATGCATGGTTCTTCTCTCCTGAACACATATCCTCCAAATACAATGACTCTCTTTAATTTTGGGGGGTGGAATTTCCCCTCATTTTCCATGATGATATTGATATATGCATCATAAAGTGTTCCTAAATAACTTATCCCTAAATTAACATCAACTCCCCTAAAAAGTGTACATACCTATTGCCCCTAAAATGTACCACCTGACATTGCCCATGTGCTTTTCTTTCTGTGAGGCATATACATCTATTCCTAACATTTAACTGATATGCATTATTACCTAATAGCAAATTATTTAACTTAGAGTTTATTGTTATGACAATCCTTTCAAAGTTTTTCTCTTTACGCAGAAGTCTAAGTCATTCCATAACATATGGATGAAGGCTTGTTGTTTGACTTCTTATAACAGATTTATGTGTAATATTATAATAAACCACCTATATTTACTTTCCAAATAAAAACCAGGTATTCTAATGTATATTACCTCTTTCTTAACATGTATAATCAAAATATAATTGATATCCATGTAATAATAGATATTCCAACATAACTGAGACATTTTATATTCCATTGGGACTACTATTTCCTTTTGACTCAAATAAAAAACAATGCCTTGGGATGGAAGTCAGGAAATGGACATTTCAGTACCGCATATTGACCTCCTACAATACATAGAATGTGTGGGAGTTTCTCGACTTCTCTGTGCTCATACTGCTAATGGAAACAGAAAGTATAATATACATCGCCAGAAAACGTGCAGGAATAAATAATTTGGGAATTTAATACATATTGCACTGCTACATTGTTTTTAAATAAAGAATTCATTTGCTCAGGAAATAATTTTCCTGATGAATAAAATTGTCAAATTGCTCTGTAATCTTGTAATGACATGAAGGTCTAAGATTCTCTCACCCCAAGCAATCAGTTTTGCTGCTGTCCTCTCTTTCTACTGCTTTTGCTTCTTTTATGCTCATGAAAATCTCCCCATGGTCTTTGAATTATTTAAAACTGTAATGATTTTGGTGGAATTATGGGTCTTAAATGTCCAAGACATAGGAACAAAAGCTATTTTTATTTCTCTCTGATCTATGAGACATTCCTGAAAAAGATAAAATTTTATATAGGGAAACACCAAGATTTGAAGTTGCAATGATAGCCAATATTTGGGAATAAAGAAAGATTCCATGAAATATTTAACACAGATTTTTATTTTTTTAATTTTATTTTTATTTTTATTTTTTTGGTACCGGGGATCAAACTCGGGTCCTTGCGCTTGTGCAGCAGGTGGCAATACCACTGAGCTAAATCCTCGGCCCCAGATTTTTATTTTTGATGGATTTTCTAGAAAAAATTAGCTCTGGGGAATCAGAATGAATGCCATCGCTTTCCAAATACATAGCACATATTACATAAGGGCAAAATTAAAATATAACATTACAAAAATAGGAAAACAGTAACTTTATGAGATATTTTTGTGGAACACAAAAAGACTAATCTTGTTAATAATAACTATTTAGCTTAAATTTGCCCCAATTTTATCCTTTTCTCACATATTAACCACATAGAGAGAAACTCTTGTATGTTTAACTGATATTCATTGCTTTTGTCTCTACAAGAAATCAACTTAGGTGACAATGCTGAGTCCCATAGATGATGAAAAAGCTGAGTTAAATAACTTGAAAATGCAGCCAAGAGCAGTGAACAATAAATTGACAATCTCTAGGTAAGATACACTAACCTTTTTCATTGGTTTCCAGCCATTAGAATGGTTTAAATACAGATACAGATTTTTTTACTTCAGGTACAGTTTACAACTTGCTGCAGTGTCCTGAGGAGGAACGACATCAAGATCTGAGTTTAAGTGTCCTTTTCCAATTAAGTGGAATAGTTTTAATATTGCATGAACAGCTGAAAGAATAGTGTGAAGCAGGAAAACATAGAGGTCAGTGCTAAGTTATCATGGGCTTTTCCCATGTTCCGTGCTTCTGACCTAAGCATTTTTCCTATGGTTGACACACTAGGTTTCATGCAAAGCTTTATGCTGTGAGCTTTCAGGAGCCCTAAAGAGGAAAACACAGTGAGCAAAGGTTTTCTCCTGGAGTTACAAGGAAGTGAAGTGGGTGATTGAGTTTTCAAGAGCCCAAAGTTACGGGATTCTCCTACCCATGTTCCCTGTTTGTCTAATAAGACAACTCAATTCCAACATGTCTTCTGTGTGTCAAGCTATATACCAGCACATGTTGATAAAAAATGTCATACTCATTTCTTTTCCATGAAACAAAAGAATGTGGCATTTGTAGCATTGGAAAGACTATGTAGACGAATTAAAACAATCTAAATAGAACACTTGGCACTCAGAAATGTATCAATAATGATACATGAGCTTATGATTATTGTCATGCTTATCCTCATCTTCAAAATATCCTTCATAATCCTTTTGAAGTACTCAGGAAATAGCTTGGAGAACCCCATTTTCTATTGTCTGCATGGGATATCTTTGAAAAGAAGAACCAACATGGGAGGAAATCAAAACCTTGGGTGTGATTTTTGAACCCCAACCACAATCATACACAAAAATTCTACAGCCCTCATGGGTACAATGTTGCATGTAGATGTTCTCCTATTTGTCTAGCCAGTGTGAATTGTTGACCTGATGATGAACACTCAATGTGCCTGATAGTCCTTCTTCCATCCTTCATGTCTTTCACCATTTGGTGATTTGTGCTACTTTTCTGCATGTTCATGACAACACAGAAAATCCAATATACCTTCTCTACCTAATTACCAATGAAACCCCTCTGTTCTCAGAATAGTCTTAATGCAGTCTCATACAGGAGCTTTTGGACACAGGCAACTGTAAGAGGAAGAGACACAGGTAGGGTACTTGCTGGACTGAAGCCATGGAAAACTTCTGGAGACATGGATTGAATAATCACTATTACATGACCTTGAAGACTCAATGCACAGAGCTCATAATTAACCAAATTGGTCCATCACACTATCTAAGGACTTTCTAATACTAATGGAAGAAAAAAAATTAATCTCCATTAAATTTGGGGCATTCTTATAATCAGAGGGCATGTGAGTTATATATTCATTTCTTTTGTTTCTTTTCAAGATTTCTCTGGGGTTTTTTGCTTCCATTTCTATTGTGGTAAAATTTTTAATTAAGAACCAGACAATATTCACTATTTTCAAGTGCAGCTCTCAGTGCCATTATATTGCACTATGATATATACACCCCACTCCAAAATACACTTACAGGAATTGTTCATCTTCACAAAGTAAAACTTGGTATTCATTAAAAGTCCCAAAACTTCCCATGCTCAAACACTACCTAACAATATTTTACCATGATAAATTTGTGATGAGAATTTAAAATTATCTAATACAAAAACAATGTGATCACAGAAGCAGAATGAACAGGTATAAATCCTTAATTTTCCTGCCTTTTAAATTCTGTATTCATATTGAATATCTCTGATCTTAAGATTTGAATTTTCTACTGTGGAGCCTGCTCAAGCTTCTTTAAATGTCCTTGTCCCTCAGCCTGTACATAAATGGATTTAGCATTGGAGTGACCAAAGTGTAAATGACTGAGGCCACCAAACAATTTGTGGGAGATTTTAATACAGCAGAACCAAAGTACACACCAATGCTTGTTCCATAATATAAGCAACAACTGACATTTGAGACCCACAAGTGGAGAAGGCTTTACATTTCCCTCTTGGTGTTGGAATTCTCAGAATGGAAGAAATAATTTATAGTAAGATAAAAAATAATCCCTGAAATGGGAAAAAATCCAAAAACCACAAAAGCATTGTACTTAAAATTGTTACTGGAAAAGTTGTCAGAACAGTCAAGATTAAGGAGTTGAGCAGGGTCACAGAAGAAATTGGAAATGACCACATCCTTGAAGTAAGTAAATTGTAAGACAATTAAATTGTGGAGCTGAGAGTCCAAGAGGTGAAACAAAAAAGAGCACAACTAAGAAGCAACAATGGTGAGGATTCATAATGACTGCATACTGCAGGGGGTGGCAGATGGTCACAAACCAGTCCTAGGCCATCACAGTCAGAAGCCTATCGTCCATACATACAAACATGTGAAAAAGAGACATCTGTGTTGGCAGGCCACATAGATGACTCTGCTGTCACTCTGGACATCCATGATCATCTTTGGGACCATGGTGAAGGTGAATCTGATATTAAGCAAGGACAGGTTGGAGAAGAAGAAGTACAAGGGTGTGTGGAGGTGGGAGTCAGAGCTGACAGCCAGGATGATGAGCAGGTTTCCAGGCACTGTGACCAGATACATGAACAGGAACAGTCCAAAGAGGATGGGCTGCAGGTCTGGATCCTCAGAGATGCCCAAGAGAAGGAATTCAGAGACCTGTGTTAGATTTTCTGTTTCTGTATTGCTTGAACACCTTTGGGAGGAAAAAAAATATTGGAAGAAAAGATGCACATAAACAAGTACACAATTTTTAAAAAGTATTTTAGATTCATGTTTTCAAACACAAATTATTCACACTCAGAGTCCATACACCTTCATCAATATTTCTCAATGATGATAAAAACAATTTTCTAGGGAACTTTTGCACTTGACATTTGCCAAAAGGCTGAAAAGCGATGAGAACTTTTTCATTGATGGTCTTTGTGTTATTCACATTCTTCTGTACCCACCTACTTTACAGACACTCAACAACGTTATACCCCAAAATATTAGCAACTAAGAAATCCATGATCACAGCAAAATATAGCCTCCTATTTAATTAAAAGTAAAGAGTAAATAATATCCTGTCCCCTTTCAGATAAATATTCTAATGGCTACTAATAAGCATTCAAACTTACATTTATCTAAAACCAAGGTACGATAATCCTATAATTATATTTAATACAAGTTCACAAAAGTAATGACTATATCATCTGAACACTAAACTAATGTGATAGTTCACTGATAAATATAGGCATGTGACTGTTATCACCCAGAAATATTTCATCATTCTTGAATTTCTGTTTTCCCTCTTTCATTCAAGTCAGTGTCCACTCAAATTGCTTTCCTTTTATGAAATAATTCATGCATAATTTTTATCCTTGGTCTTTGTGAAACTTTGTTTCCTTTAATGCACATAATCATATCACTAACCATAAATGTGGCATTAGTTTACATTGCAAAAGTCAGTGATGAAAAAGTAATGAAACACAGCTAGGCATGGGGGCATACACCTGTAATTCCAACAGTCTAGGAGCCTGAGACAGGAGGATTGCAATTTTGAACCCAATCTGGGAAACAATGATTTAGCAAAACCCTGTCTCAAAATTTAAAAAGAAAACAGGGCTGGGTGTATAACTTTATAGTCAATCCTCAGCACTTCCCCCAAAGTAATGAAAGGTTAAGAAATACTTTTTAAACTGTTTATTTTTTCTCCACACGTTCATTTTTTTCCAGCCCGTATATTGGTAAGATTTGTGCCATGAAGATAGATACGTGGTTGTTTTCCCTTGAAACTACATTGTTAAGTAACCTGGAAATGCTATTTCATTGTTTTTCTGATCACAAAGCATTTACCTGTAAGTGAAGGGGTTGGGCACCATGGTCAGCTCAATGCCAGGTTTGAGACCTGACCTTCCTCCTATCCTTGGTTAATGACTTTTAAGTAAATCTTTCTTGAAACATGGATTATAGGCTCTTACTTCAGCTACCTGAAGGAAACACAAGTTCATTATTTTGTCAGTTTGCACTATGATATAATTTGGAAGCCTTGGGAGTACAGGAAATAACAAACACGTTTTGCACTTTCATCTATTATAATGCAGAAACAATAACTGTTTACTTATGCAGCTGTTTTAAAGAAAGTTTTGAAAACTCCCAGTGCTGAGAGTATAGCAGGATGGTAGAGCACTTGCCTGCCATGTACAAGACCACAGGATCAATCCACATCATCACAAAGGAAAAATAAAAGGAAATAAAAACAAAAATAATTATATGCATAGATTAGTGCTTTTCAGTTTCATATATCAATATATCAAACTTGAGAAATGTTAAAAATACAAATACTCTGATTAAACTAAACCAAGCTTATCAACATATCTGTCAAGATTGGTGTATCACTTCTTCTGTTATTTCTAACAATTAGAAAATAGTTCATTAGTATCACCTATTTTTACTATTTTACTAATCAATAAAATTGGCTATTAATTTAAATATATAATCTAATGTTATTTTGCAACATAACTTCCTCTTTAATCAGATAGAAACTAGTACCTACATAATTCAAGAAATTGGTATTTCTTTTTTAATAAGTTTATTGGTACATTTTAGGTATACAATATAATGGCATTGGGCTGGGGATTTAGCTCAGTGGTTCTGTCACCTGCCTCACAAATGCTAGGTCCCAAGTTCAATTCCCGGTACCAAAAAAAAAAAAAAAAGATCACAATATAATGGCATATATCATTGGAATTTTGTACCATTACCTAATCAATGTTGGTTATCCTTTTTCCCCATTCCCCTGCCCTCCCTTCAACTCCATTCTCCTGCACCTTTATTCTCCATCAGAAGGAAGAGACAAACTATAGAATGAGATTTTATTTTATTTTATGAGATCATGGATCACAAATGTAGTAACAATGTACACTGCACCAATGCTTAATAAATAATGAACTGCAAATTAATAATATAAATTATATATTTCATACACATTTGTTTGTATCATCTCCATACAATCTCATAAGATGTAGAAAGCACCTCTTTGGCTGGGTGTAGGTGAGCAAACCTGCAATCCCAACACTCTAAAGGACAGAGGCTGGAGGAAACCAAGTTCAAACCCAGCCTGGGAAACTTAGCAACTTATGGCTCCAAAAAATAAAAACAATAAAAAAGAAGGAGGGTATAGTTTAGTACAAAGTCTGTAGGTTAGATCAAAAGAAAGAAAGAAAGAGTGGAGGGAAGCAGTGAGGGCAAAAGGAAAAAGGGAGAGGACATCTTTACTCTTTGTTTATAATTTTGTTTTTCATTACAAAATGTTCTGCTAATACTGCTTTGATATTTTCTGATTATGAACCCTCTTATGAATTGTTGAGAAATTTAGATACAGGGAAGCCATGAATATAAGTTTCAGTCCCAAAATTTTTATGCTTAAATAACTAGTTTTCACCTCTATCCTTTCTGATACATAAAATACAATTCTTATACTTCAGCTATCTGGAAGCAAATTGTGTTCATATTCTCTTACCTCATCTAATGTTCAACCAAGAGAAATGTTTTAAAATCAATAATTTGAGAAATCTTGTAAGTTTTCCTAGGCAGTGTCCTTATTGGTAAAATGGGGACAATAATTATCTTACAAATTTTTATTACATTTATTTTATTACATTATAAGTTACTTGTAGAAAAAGTTTTTATAAACCTGTCTAATTATGTAGACTATAGTTCCCAATGTCATTAATCAATCTACTTACTTGTAGAAGTTCTTAAATATTCACAAAACTTGTCCTCATACCAAAAAATTCAATCTGAATATCTACACATGAGATTTCTGGAGGTCTTTTCTTATAATGGGGCTGAGAAACGCTGCCTTGTAATATTTCCTGACCTTTAGAAAATGCTTCATAAATATTACCTATTATTAATACCAGTAATGCATACTACCTATACTAGAATATGAAATTTAATAATATTTGCTATAGGGCTATTTTCTATTGAATTGTACCATCATATGTAAACTTTGAGTTCTTTCTATCAGTATTATTTCCTTTTCCTCTGCATTTGTACCCCAAAACAACTACTGGCAGGAAAGTGATGGGTGTATTTTTTGTCTATTTCCTCATCAGTGTTGATTTATGTATCCATAGACAGTTAAAAACAGATTGACCACATGATTTATTTGGTCCATCTATCCCACCTCTGGTATATACTCAAACAAAATTAAAATGAAATTTTACAGCCTTGTAAAAATGATTCTGCATACATGTTTATTGGAGCCATGTTCACCACGGCTAAGGTATGAAATTAGTCTTGATGCCCATCAACAGATGAATGGATACAGACAGTATGATGTATGTACACAAGGCAGTGGTTTTAAGCCATAAAGAAGAATGAAACAGTCTTTTAAGCAAAATGGACAGAACTGGAGGACATGCTGTTAAATGAAATAAGCTGAACACAGAAAAGTTAATACTGCTGTTCTCTCTCATATGTGGAGGCTAAAATACATTGACCTGAAAATAGAACCTAGGATAGATTTGGGGAAAGAGTGATTGGATTTGATTAATGTGTTGTAGTTGTGGTGTGGAAATATCATACTTGTTGCATCAGGTGGAGGCTGAAGTAGATGGAGTCCCTTCAAGCGAAGACCCTCTGTTTCCCTTGCTTGTCTTCCCACTCCAGCAGAAATGCAAGGGTTGAAATGAGGCTGGTTTAAAACCAAAAGTCTGTCTGGTGCAGAATGAGAAACTCATAACAAAGTAAGGCAGAAGTTTTACTGATAACATTGTAAAGGCTACAGGGCAGGACACAAATCAAGCAAGCTGTATGGCAGGGAGAATCTCAAAGTGAGTTTCTCAGCCTGATGTCTTTGTCTTGTCTAAATTTACAGGGGCAAACTGATTTTCTAAAAATAGCTGTCTCTGTTATAGTTACAAACGAAGGCTTAGCCTTTGTTTCTAGAGTAAGCCAAGGTTCACAGGAGCTATGTGCACATAGCAAAGGTGTACAAAGTCCCACAGTAGGCAGCCTCCTCCTGGACATCATGTCAGAAGTAAGTATGTGGTGAACCTCATTAATATGCAGAGTCAATATATGTTAAGTGAAACCTAAAATTTACCTAAGTAGTCTACAATACCTACTATCTCTGCAATGCACATGTTAAATTTGACATGTAATTTTAAGTCTCTCAGTGGATAATTATATCAATATTAAAAGCCTTAAAGATGTATGATATTAAATAAAGGAAATACATCAATTAATTTGGCAGGAACCTTAATACTGATTATTCCCAAATCAGGCTGTAAAGAGTTAACCCCACAATTGGCTTGTTCTGACAAGTGAGTCTGGCTGAAGCCTACCTGCCAAGATCACAATAACTTGCACACAAATTCTGTTCCCACAATTAAATACTTTTTCCTAGAAGACAATATTATAATTGCAACCATATATTTGGTCTATTCTGTTCCTAATTTGAGAATGCTCTCTCTTATCCTT
This sequence comes from Heterocephalus glaber, assembly GCF_053883595.1. Classification (NCBI taxonomy): domain Eukaryota; kingdom Metazoa; phylum Chordata; class Mammalia; order Rodentia; family Bathyergidae; genus Heterocephalus; species Heterocephalus glaber. Next base: position 1,471,473 of record NW_028258494.1, read on the forward strand.
TAGGAACTTTGCTTACATTAATTTCCATAGAAACTGCATGTAGCTTACCTTTACTCCAAATGATTGTGAATAAAAGTCACTGCCTGTGATTGGCCAGTGCCTTTGTCAGTTGTTGGCCATCCTGCCACATCCCTATCTCTCTCCTAGTTCTGTCTCTTAATGTACTTATTTCTCAGGCCCGCATCTTATGTTGGGTAGGGTACTAGAACCTAAATGAAGGGGTCTCCAGTAAATTTCTTGTCACTGTGACATAGCACCCAACTCCCAAAACTTAAATCAGAAGAGGCTACCCTTGGCTCTTGCCTTCTGTTCTTGATGGGCTGGCTTCAAGGCAAAGATGCCACAGCAGAGGGGCACAGCAGAGGAAAGGTGCTCACCTCATGTCAGCCAGGAAGCAGAGAGGGAGAAGAAAATCCAGAGACAGGAGCACCCTCTTCCAGGTCACACCTTCAATGACTCACCTCCGACCAGGTCCCAGCCCTAACAGCACATTTAGCTACTGACCACCTCAATAGGCAGATCCATTGGGGAGTATAGAGCACTGTGATCCAATCACCTTCCAAACACATGAGATGGAGGGTGCATTTAAAGTCTAAACCATAACAATGAAATACTACTGAAAATTTACCTAATGTCTACAAAACAACACCTATTACCTCTGAAACATACTACTTTACACTGACACATGGTTTTAAATCTCTCTGTGGAGTAATACATTAGTATTAAAATCTTTAACTGATGCATGATATTGAAAAAAGAAATCACCTACTTTTGTACTTTATTATTATGATAATCATTTTAAAATTCTGGTGCCTGTTTCCATGTCACCCAAGTGAGAATTTTCAGTTATTAATGGGTGGAGGATAGGTTTTTTTATTCCTTTGTAGATGTATGATCGATGGTGTTACTAGTTCCCTGTCTTTGTTATCCCAATTAATAATCAGTCATTTTCAACTGCATTGTCCTATGCTTAACATACACATCAAAATAGGGAGGGGTGGAGGAGTGGAGAGGTTGAAGGCAGGGCAGGGAAATGGGGAAAAACAAGAACCAAGATATATTATGTAAAGGCACAAATTACCAGGGATGAATGTCATTATATTGTATTCCTAAAAGGTGCCAAAAATTGATATATATTATAATATATTAATTTTATTGGTACATATATTAACTTATATTCTGTATTATGATATATTAATATATTATATAAATATATGTATATTAAACCGATTAACATATATTATCATAATAAATATATTAATTTTATCGGTATATGTTATATAATATTTCATTATATATTATAATTATATGGTAACTATATATATATATATATGTCTTCCATCTGTATAGTGTAGTATAGTAACCATCCTTCTACAACTGGTGAAGGGATTTCATCTTGTGTAGGGAATAACATTTCCATGTGGCTCCCACACAGGAGAGAGTGCCCTGTGACGGGAGTCAGGAGTTCAGCATTGTAGTCCCATGTGGTCATTTCGTTTCTACGTGCAGAATGTGTGTGTGTTGTCCCTGAGGATAAAAACAGGACATTTTGCACCACATCCCTGTAGCACCCTTTCTCTAATTCCAAGCCTCATGTCAAATCCAGGAAACATAGTAAGTGGACAAGTACAGGACTGTTTTGATAAATGTCACCTGAAGGAAGGTGAGGATTGGGCAGCCTATCTTTCTGACTATGCTGCACCAGTCATTTTGGGGAGTGCCGGCCACACAATGAGACCAAGAGTGCTAATGGTGTCACTGTAATGTAGGTTCTTCTATGAACCATCCCTCTCCCTGTGGTAACCTAGTGCAGAGCTGCTGTCAATTACTTCGTCTAACTAGCCACCGCTAAATCTGCTAGGTGGCATTGTTGGGTCATGTCTCCCATGGGATATGGGGCAGTATGGACTGTTGATTTGCGTGCTCCTCCTGTGGGATTTTTGCAGGGAAGTGCTGTTAACCTTGTATGATGCCACAAAGGATTTGGCCAGCTGGGGCTGTTGAACTGAACATCCCTCCCATGGAATTCTGTCAAAAAGCACAGTCAACCTCTTTCACTACTAAGGGGCAATCAATCCTATGCTTCCATGTTAATACCTAGTAACTAGCCTTAATAAACTTAATCTCTCAAAAAACTATCTCCAGGCTGCTGTAGCTTGGAAATAAGTTTCACTGACCCCGAATATCTGGGCTCTGGATGTGAAAATGTGTAAATGTGTAAATATGTAAATCACTCTGCCTCTCTGTGTTCATATTTCTTAATTAATATAATGAGAGTAATATGTATATCCACAGCACTCCTCTCCAATAAGACAAGTTTGGTGCTTAATATTTAGTATATGTAGATTTTTCTTAAACAAAATACTCAGTAATTTTGTAAAGAGAATCTTATTGATGAATACAGTGTAAAGAAGCACTGAATCCTGTAATAATGTGAAACTCTAAAATGTGTCTCAGTACAATCAGTAAGATTTATCTGGTCTTTTCACTTTTTACTTTTTTTCTTTTTTAGGCCCCCAAAATCTGGCTGGTCTGTTGAATAATTGAATGTGGTACATGGTATTAGATGGAATTATAAGGCTAACATATACATGACATAGACACAAACAAAAGCTATTATTGCCAGTTATTTAGGATATCCCTAAAAAGGAGGAATGTGCATAACAAGCATGTTGAAACCAAACTGATTCCAGCCATTTTTTCATAGTTTAACAGAGGTTTTATTTTACTTTGCTTTTTTTAATTTTTAGGGCCACCATTGTGTGAAGCAAGATATAGGTTTTCAAAAATCAGAAATGAGTTAGCAATTCTCCAAATACAAAGTATATACTTATATAATAACAAAAGTAAAATGACCTTTTGCAGCAACAGGAAATTTGAAACTTCAGGTCACAAAATATCTTAGTTGAAGTACAGGAATACTGACTTCATAATTATTAGTAATTGTGAAACCAAAATTTTCCTTTGTCCATATGTTATCCATTCATCCCTTATCTATCATATATGGAGCATGTATTATTGGTTTAATTCTTGTTCAATGCACCTGTGCCAGTAGAAATCAACTCAGATGATAATTCTTTGTCATGGAGAACTAGCTACCTGCTGGACATAACAGGCGTAATAATAAATGGAAGCACCAGGACTCAAAATTAATTTTTGTGCCTGTGCTAACCTTTTTCATTGTTTCTTGACCATCAAAAACATTTAAGCAGAGATCATACGTTGATACATATAAGTCACATTATTAAACTCCTTCCAGTATTTTCAAAAGATTGAATTGAATTCTGACTTCATGTTTCCTGTGAAGATTAAATAAAAGGATTTCAGGATGTAGACATCTTTGAAGGTATCCTGGACAGGGGGCAAGAGAGATATCTGTGCTGAATTATCATCTGCCTACTTTCTCTGTGATCTACAGTTTTCCTTTCTAGAGTTGATACAACTACAGTTCACATTTCTCCTCTGTGTATACTGGGAATCTCAGTAGGACAGAATACAATGACAAAGGTTTCCTCCTGGAGTGACAAGGGAATGAGCTACTGCTTAGGCTGTCAAGACAAATGACAACCTGATAATGTGCCCTGTTAAGGTGCCCTGAAATCAGGCAGATCAATTCAGGCAAGACTTCACTCTTTCTACCTAACAACCCAGTAGAAGTTACATAAAAATATTGTATTCCTACTGTTTCTTCAAAATAATAACAGAGCAGGTGCTTATAATTTTGAGAAGTGTGCACAGGAGAAATGAAGCAGACTACACAGAACCTGTAGTTCAGGCAGTGGAAATTAAGAAGCCCTTAAGAAGACTTCATGATATTGTGTTTGGTATTTTTTAGGTAGGTTCTCATTATATAGTCTGGGCTGTCCTTGAGCTTACTATATATCCCAGGCTGGCCTCAAACTCATGGTGATCCTCCTACCTCAGCCTCCCAAGTGCTGGGATTACAGGTATGCACCTTCATACGCACATTGTTTGATGATGTTGTCAATACTGTTACCTCTTCCTCCTACTTATTACCACATTCATAATCATTTAATGTGCTTAGAAAACAGTTTAGAGGGGCCCATTTTCTGCTGATATGTGTGAGATGTCTATGGGAAATAACTTTTGGTATTTTCACCAAAGCTAAGAACATTACTTCCCAGTCCTAATAGTGGAAATTTTGTACATTGGGATTCTGCCATTTTGCTACATAAAAATGTCATGTTTGTCCTACTGCTAATTAAGCAATGTTCCTAGCAATCCCTCCTTAATGCATGGACACTCTCACAACTGAGTGGGTTAGGATGTGTCTCTGCAGGGTGATGATCAAGGCCTGCAAGTGCAATGCTCGCCAGGTTCCCAGCGAGGGCTCAAGCTCTGTTTTCAGATTGGTATGAACATTGTGTTAGATGAACGCTTCCTAACTTAGATAATCATGGAAGGAGGAGATGCATGGCTGGAGCCATTACACAGAGGAGCTAGAGTGACAGGCTGAGTATTGCCTTTCATCTTTTCTGATGCTGAGGCTTGAACCAGCCTTTTTCCATTTTTATTTTGTATTTACCATCTTGCACAGGTTGGGAACAAGCTGAGGATCCTCCTACCTCAACCTCCCACATTGCTAGGATTAGAGTCATGCACAACCATGGCTAGCTGAGTATTAATTTTTATGGGACTTTGAAGGCTCAGTGCACATAGTTCATAATTACCAGTTTAGAGTGGTTTATCACAAACTCTACAGACTTCCTAACTTACTGGGAAAGAAGAAAAGGAGAAAATGATTGTCCATACATGTTTCTGGGCTCTTTGTCTACTCATTATGAGGAGTATGTATAATAGTCATACTTTTTCCTTTTTTCTAAATATCCATTTGTGCTTTTGTTGTCTGTAGTTGTTTATTCATCCTATTTCTATAAATGACTGTGCATCACTTCAGTATTCTCATGGTGGAGAAGAATCATGAGACTCATTGAACACAAAGGGTAGGGCTTAATCAAGGTCATGAGAACCAGGAGCCTGCATGAGAACCATGCTGTGCTGGGATAGGATAGGCTCCTGCTTCTGCCATCATCTACCAAAATTTTGAGCTTAAAGCACATTAAAGACATGTCATTCTACTTTCTGGCATAGTCCTCATTTAAGCACGCCATCAATGTCTTAACGAATATTTTTTCACCACAAATCAACAAACGGACAGAATTTCCTGAGCACTGGGTATGTCTACAGGAATCTTCCAGCTTCTCCTGGAATTGCTCCTAGTACTACAGTGCTATGAGATTCCCTGCTGTCTCCTACATCAGAAGAGCCCCTCCATTGAAATCAGGCAACAACAATGATCTGAAATCCAAATATCCTCTCTGATTCTGATTTTACCTCCAAAAAAAGAAATCCCTTAGCTCCAGAATATAGTTCATCCTAGACTAGAGACCCTGTCTCGAGAACCAAAAAAAGAAAAAGAAAAGAAAGAAAATTAAAAGTAGAAATATTTTCTTTCCATTTTTCATTTTACTCAGTGTCAACTAATATTAACTTCACACAATACCAAGGAAACATTGCTATCTGATACATCTCTGTTGATTTAGTTGTTGTCGTATGGCTTGGTTAAATTGCTTAAATCCATTTCTTATATTTTATTGGCAAATTATAATAAATATATATTTATGGCGTACAGAATGAGGTTAGGATATATGTACATAGTATAGAGTGTTTGGATCAATCTTAAATGTATTTCTAATCTGAAACAATTAGAAGTGTTATGCCCTCCTCAAATCAAACCCTCTTGTTAAGAGTTAAGGAATTAAGACTAGTGGTGCCCCCAAAACCAGGCCTGACACCCAGGCTTCTTCTTTTTTGATTTTTGGTACTGGGGATAGAACTTGTGTCCTTGCACTTGTGCAGCACCCAGCCTTTTTGTATCTAGTCATGAGCTGTTCATTTCAGACTTTCCTGAGTCAGAGATTTCAGTCATCTCCATGAAGGCAAAAATGCTACTTTGTCTTAAGAACATTGGTGTAACAGGAAATGAGAAATAATGTGAGAATGATTTTGCTGATACGTCATGAATCTTTAAGAATCTAATATAAAAAAAAATTCAAGCAATGCCATGGACAAGGGATTCCTATGAAAATGAAAAGGTAGTTGAATTAACTATTGGTCTTAGAGGGTTAGAGGAGTGGAAAAAATGTGGGAGTAGTGGTGTGAAAGGTACGTGAATAGTGGGTTAAATAGTGAACAGTTTGCTTTTGAGGTTTTGAAGGCGTGTCTATTTAAATTAACTACTAAAGTGGGAGTCAAACTGGAAAAGAGATGAAAGATTTGAAATGTTAGATGTGAAAATGATCACCCATATGGTAAGGTCACCAGGAATTAACACAAGGGTCCAGTTGAATGAAAAGGTAGTGGGACAAAGGGAAAATAATAGCAGATGAAAGTTACCAGAGAATTAATTTAATGATAAAAGAAAGAAAAGTACCAGGTGAGATAATCTGATGACAGAAGATTAAAAGAAGAGTTATTTCATGAAAGTCGGGCAGGAAAATGGCCCAGAAGTGGCACTGAGGAAAGAACTTCAACAGCCATTGCACTTCTAGGTCTAGTAGGAGGAGGGAATGTGGGAAGGAAAACAGCGCTTGACCTGGAAGGCTACCAGAGCAGTATCCTTGGAGATAGAGCAGATTTTTAGATAGGGCAAGAAGATAGGACTCTTGTTCAGATGGGGGCAGAGAAAGACACAGAGGGTTTTCCTGAAGACATTGAATGTCAAAGCGTTGACATGCAATGGTGACATAACCCTGAGGCCTTTGTGATGCAAGACATAGTATCAAACAAAACATGCCTTTATAAAAACGTTAGTGATTTGAGAAGCTCATTTTGGGACCTGAGTGGTAATCTGTAGAGAAAACTCACTCTTTCACTTTCAAACTATGGTATATTTCATGTTAATTTTGGAAAAGACACATGCCCTCAATGAAAAGAGCACAAAAACTTCACTCTAATATTTCTGAACTAATATTTTATAATTTGCATTGCAGAATAAAATCTTTTCTACCTTTTCATTCTAAGGTTGAGGCCATGTGCATTCACATTTGTCCGATAAATCAACAGTTTCTATCCTTCAGCGATTTCCATGGAAGATTAATTTTCTTTTCTTATTCACTTTTCCCATTTTCTTTGAGGTAATAGGATTATTAATGGGGCCTATATAGTTATATATTTCTATATTTTCATAGACAGAATGTTGGTTCCTGATAACTTTAGAGATCATTCAGATCCCAATGTTACTGTCAAGGTATCATGTGTCCATCCTACATGAGGCGTTTTTCTGTGAATTTCAGTCAGCTCATGTTCTTTTCCCATACACTGCCATAGGACCTTGACGACTGTCTTTTCGAATCTCAGTATTTTTATCACGATATCTTCTTTGAAAAACTATGAAAGCAAGGAATGTATATAAAGCTACTTTGTCATGGAAAGCAGGACACCATAGAGGAAGCTTGTGGTATCCTCTAAAAGTGTTGGTATACTTACTTTTAGGTGTCACGAAAGTTCGACCGTTGTAACGTTCTGACGAGGAGACGCGTCCGATCCCAAAGTGTCGAATGCCTTCAGTTTGTCTAGGATCCTTGATGTGGAAAATCATGTCCCACCCTGTTTTCTTGGAGTCCAGGAATGCTCTACCTATCGGTATGGCACGGAGAGAGCCACTCTCCTGGTTGAACATATTCCAAAAGAGCAAACTGTAAGCCTAGGGCCTTGGAGCTGGCTCCCAGCTCCTACTCGCCTAGACTGAGTTGCTCCCCAGGTGACAGCCCGAATGCAAGCCATTTGAGGGGCAAAGAGGCGAACTGAGCCGGCGTGGGGCTTTAGCTCAGTGGGGCCGGCGCCGGCCTCGCAAGCGCAGGGGCCCGGGTTTGAGCCCCTGCGTGGGAAAAAAGGCACAAAGAGAGAAGGGAACCGTAGTTATTCGTTTTTGGGGTTTCTGTCTTTTAGGTGTGTGTGTGTGTGTGTGTGTGTGTGTGTGTGTGTGTGTCGGGAATCGACCTGGAGGCCTTGCGCTGCTGAGACAGGCGCCAGAACCACTGAGCTAAACCCTGGCCCCATTAATGTTCCTATTACCTCAAAGAAAACGGGAAAAGGGAATGAGAAAATCAAAGGAATGTTCCACGGAAAGAGCTGAAGGATACAAACTGTTGATTGATCAGACAAATGGGAAGGCACGTGACCTCAAACTTAGAAGGAAGAGTTAGAGAAGATTTTATTCTGCAATGCAAATTAGAAAATATTAGTTCACAACTATTAGGGTGAATTTGGGGTGCTGTTTTCCTGGAGGGCATGTCACTTTTCCAAAAATAACATTACAGATGCCGTCGTTTGAAAGGGAAGGAATGAGTTTTATCTATCCATTACACCTCAGGTCCCCAAATGAGCTTCTCAAATCACTGACGTTTTTATAAAGGCATTTCTAGGTGGATACTGCCTATACCTTGCATCACAAAGGCCTCAGGGTTATGTCACCATTGCGTGTCCACTCTCTGACATCCCAGGCCTTCAGTCAAACCCTCTGTGTCTTTCTCTGCCCCCAGCTGAACACTATTCCTATCTCCCTGCCCTACCTAAAATCCTGCTCTATCTCCAAGTATCCTGCTTTTGGAGCCTTCTAGGGCAAGTGCCATTTTCCTTCCCACATTCCCTCCTCCTACTAGACCTCGAAGTGCAATAGCTGTTGGAGTTTTTTTCCTCAGTGCCGCTTCTGGGTCCTTTGCCTGCCCGACTTTCACAGAATAACTCTCCTTTTAATCTTCTGTCATCAGATTCTCTCACCTGGTACTTTTCTTTCTTTTATCCTTTGAGGAATTCCCCAGTAACTTTCATCTGCTCTTATTTTCCCTTTGTCCCACTATTTTTGTCTTACTCATCCTTTACCTCATCATGTAAAACTTTTTCCTCTATTGGTCACATTTCTGGTGTCCAGGATGATAAATATGTGGGAAGTGCAATCAGTGTGGAAGGAAAGTAAAAGTTGGGATGGGATTTATATATCCTTCATCAAAGCACCAGTATACATTTCACAGAACCCACCATTGAAATTTAGCACACTGTCTTCCATCCATTGTTCTTAAAACTGCTGTACTTGTCAAGATGAGGAGGAGGTATGTCTGATGAGCCTACATCCATCTGTCATCCACCTTAGCACTTACTGAGTCTGGTGCATTCATACTGGGAATCACCATGGTATGTGGATCCAATGCCCCTAAACTGCATGGTGCCCAATAGAGGCTCAGGCCAGACCCTCACTATTGATATGGATACAGTCTCTGATAGAAGCCTATTGGTGCAGACGGCCAGAGGAGGAGGGGACACAGTTTTGATGCCCACTGGAATGGTCAGGCTGTAAATGAAGGGAACAGTCATGGTGCACATCATTAACGCCATAGCACTATTTCTGGGAAATTTGCTATAGTTGAACCAAAGTACAGAACAAAACCTGTTCTATAAAGTAATTGAAAAATTGCCAGGTGAGATTTGTACATAGAATAGGTTTTATATGACCCACCAGAGGATGACATTTGAAGATGGAGAAAAACAATTTTATGATAAGAGAAAAATAATTCCTAATGTTACAGGGAAACAAATATGATGCCAGCAATATGCTTCACTGTTATTGGTGAAGATATCAAATAGGTGTGATTTAAAAAGTGGGGAGGGGCACAGAAGAAATTAGAAATTTCTATATCCTTGAAGTTTGTAAACTGAAAGACAACAAAACTCAGCCACAGCAAGTCCAAAGGGCCAAGCCAAAATGATGCCAAAATTGCAAACACTCAAAGGTGAGACTTTGTGATGACCAAGAAAGCATCAAATGGGCCAAAACTGATCACAGCCTTCACAATCAAATGCACATGATCTATGTATTCAAAAAAATAAAAAGACATCTTTGTTAGGCATGTTAGTTCAGATGTTCATGTTTCAATGGTGGTAGAGATTAAGTAGATATCAGATTGAGAGGGGTCAGAGAAAAAGTAAGTGGTAATGTGGAAGTGGGAGTCACAGCTGAGAGCTAGGAAAATTAGCAAGGTCCCCAGAACCAGGACCAGATTGCTGGACAGGAGCAGTTTAAAGAGGAAGAGCTACAGTCCGGATCCTCTGAAAGACAACTGACATAGAATTCTAAGGCATGTTAGATTTTATGCTTCTGTAATACTTGCACACCTTTTGAAAAAGTAAAGAGTGTTGTCCCACTTTCCAAAACAATCACCACGATTATGTAATATTGACATGCAATAGTAAATATATTCATTTTTTATAAAGAAAAAGATTGGAAAAAGGAATCAAATAAACAGGCACCTAGCAATCTGTATATATTTTGAATCCAAGTATTCATAAGTAAGCTCCATTCAACTCAGCAACATTTCAGCTATGTTATGTTAAGGTTGATCATCCTAGAACTCTTGCAATATTGGTATCTGAGTTCTTTACCCCTTTCTATGCAGATCTACCTCAGAGACACTTAACGAACAATTTAGAAGACCAAAAGCATAAGTGAAAAGAAGTCCATGACCATAGTAAGTTACAGCTCACTCTTAAAACCCAAAAGATGATGACTATTATCCTTCTGTCTTTAAGAATAAAATGCTTCTCATTTCCAGACATTCATTAAAAGCACTGAAATATTTTACTGTAACAATATGCCACAAATTCATTTACCTTAAAATAGTTGTGAACATTCAGTAAGCACTAGGACTACTTTATGTGGACAATAAATACAGTCAGTGCTTCAGTCAAAATCTTGTTATGTGCCAGTTTTCTCCCGAGAATTTCTAAACACTTCTGGACTTTCTATTTCCCTCCTCTGGGAGTGTAAGTGCTCCCCAAAATGAATTTTATCTTTTAAAATATATGTATTTGATAACTCTTCTATGTGGCCAAAATTTTAATACAGGAGTATTAGTTAAATACACCACCTACCATGATACAAGTGACCACCAATGTCACATCAGTGCATACTGCACATTTCAAGGGTCAAAAAATAATGAGATACTAATACACACACTCTCTCTCTCTCTCTCTCTCTATATATATATATATATATATTCCCCCCCCCTCAGGTTTGTTTGTATCAACCTGAATCAACTGCACTAAAATATCTGGTGAGGAAGTATGTTTTTTAAATTTTTTTCTTTGTTCTGTATTTTAGTTGTTCTGCTGTAACAACTTCATTGTTTTTCTAATTACAAGTTTTCTATTTTACTGTTAAAGACTTTAGCAGCACATTAAGTTATAAAGCCTAAGTTTTTTTCTCAACCTTATCACTATTTAACAGATTTTGTCATCCACTCTCTGATACATGAATCACAATTCTTTTCTCTCAGCTCAGCTTTAATGTTTGTTTAATCAGAAAACATTGCAAATGATGGAAGTATTTCAACTTATATTTTTAAAAACCCAATTGGTTTTGTCATTTGCAATATGGAGACAATGACTATTGTATGTAATTTTTTAAAAGGTTGAAGAATCTTTGAAATTGAGTAGTGGGTCTCAATTTCATTTATGAACATACACGTTGTTGTGCATATCTATACACTGTGACCTAAAACCAAAATCACCATAATTCTAATACCTTCATCTGAAGTTTGTCACGGTCTTTTCTTACAAGAGTTGAGAACAATGGCCTTAACTAGTTCCTAGCATTTAGAAATGGTGAAATGATATTGCATGTTATTACCTTCAAAAATTAGCAGTTTGAAAAGTTAAACATTTAACATTTGCCTCATCACTAATAATTATCATTATTTGAATCATTACCTATAGAATGTAGGTTCTTGTTATCTGTCCAATTCCATTCTCCTGGAAACTACTTCCCCCAAGGTATTTACTGTCAGGATTTGGTAGGCAGATTTTCCTCTAGATATTTACATGTCTGTATTGAGCCAAAGCTGGGCATGATGGCACACCCCTGTAATTCCAGCCTTCTGAAGCCAGAGACAGAAGGATTTCCATGAGTTCAAAGCCAGCCAAGTTTACACAGTGAACTCAAGGCTGACTTGAACTGCATAGTGAGACCCTGTCTCAAATAAACAAACAAAAATAAAACCAAACAACAACAATAACTGGCCCAAAAGCAATTAAAGCTTATGTAAGTAGGGTACGTCACACCCCTTGTTGCACATGAAATGTATGAATTTACATTGACACGTAGATTTGACTCTCTATGAAGTACATAAAGCACTGAAATGCTTTAACTGACCCAAGACATTGCCTGATGGAGGAATATCTTTTCATATGTAAGTTTATCATAATGACAATCTCAAAATTCTTTCTTCACATAACACAAGTTACAATTTCTGTATAGTATGTGGGTGTGAAATAGTGGTTTAACTTCCAAAATTGATGTATATTCAATTTACTATGAAACACCTATGTTGTTCCAATAAAATAACAGCCCTTGTCTTGTAAATGTCTTTTTTACAAATCTGTGTCATCAAAATATCACCATTCCACCAGGCTATTTTTTTTTGATTGGTGAATTGAGACCATTAATATTGATGATTATATGTGGTATGTATTGACTTCTTATTGTCATGCCCTTTTCCTATTGTTGGATTCTCACTTTGCACTTCATTACTTGTCTTGTCTGATGGATTCATTCTGTGGACATTCTGGGGTTTTGATCCTTGTTGTCTTTTCCTAGGATGCTGTTTAAAATTTATTGGAGTGCTTGTTTGATATTCATAAAGTTGCTCAAGTGCTACTTGTCATGAAAGTGTCTTATTTTTCCATCAATTTTGAATGATAGGTTTGTAGGTACATCAATCTGGTTGTAGGTTGATTTTTCTGTTGACCTTATTAGAGCTACACTACTGAATTTGGTTATTAAGTCTAGTAGAATTTTGATAGAGTTCTTGGGATTTTCTTTATAGAATATCAGCTGCAAATAATGGTAACTTAAAGCTTCATTTCCTATCTTTATTATTTTCATTTCTTCTTCTTGTCTAATTGCTGTGGCTAATGTTTCTAAAACTCTAGGGAACAAGAGTGGTTACGAAGGACATCCTTGTCTTGTTCTTGATTTTAGCATGAAAGATTTCAGTTTTTGATCATTTGGTATGATATTGCCTGTTGGCTTTTTATAGATGGCTTTTATCAGGTTGAGATAGAGACCATCTATTCCAATTTTCTGTATGGTTTTTATCATGAATGTGTGTGTTGTCTTCTTTTGTGGTTGAAATACTTCCAGGCTCTTCTTGACTTGAGGGTTTGTGTTGAGAAGTGTGCTGTGAATCTGATGGGTTTTCCTTTGTATGTGATTTATTTATTCTCTCTAACTGCTTGTAGTATTTGGTCTTCTGTTGGGATCTCAAATCTTGACCATTTTATGCATAGGTGTAGATTTTTTTTATCCCAGGTAGTTGGAGTCCTATATGACTCTCTTATCGGTATGCTAATGTCTTTTCCCTGCTTGGAAAGTTTTCTTCCATTGCTTCTCTGAACTGTCCTTTTATGTTATTTGCACTCTTTCCTGTTTCTTCATCTACTCTGATCTGTCTTATCATACTCCTCTTTGCATCATTTAGCAGCTGCTATATTGATTTCTCATGGTCCTCTATTATTTTTAATATTTTTTTCTTTTCCTGGTTTTTAATTTTAATTCTGTCTTCTATATATGATATTCTTTTCTCACAGTGGTTGATTCCACTGTGTAAACATTCAGTGGAGGTTTTAATCTCCTGGATATCTGTTTCCATCTGTTTTATAAATTCTATTTGTTTCCTATTTTGTGATTTTGTCATGTTCCTCAGCTCCTCTATTTTTTTATCTGTGTCTGTTTTAGATTTATTAATCATGTCTGGCACTATAGGGTGAATATCTTTTGTTATGTGAGAAATTATTTTCTGATATTATTTTTTCCAGGTCCTCTTTCAATGCCAGTTCAGGGAGTCCAGATGGTTGAGATCAGATTTTTCCATCTCGTTGCCCTTTGGGGTTGCCTTATGTTATCTGGAATTCTCATTTTGAGACTTGTTTACATGTTCTCATTTCAAAAGGTTCAGCCTGCTGTGCCTTGGTTAAAGCAACTTTTTGCGCACCCTGTGGTCTTTGTCAGTGATCCACGGAGTGCCTTTTCTCTGCTGGTCACGACTGCATCAATTCCTGGTTTCACAGGGGAGGCCTTCTGGATACCTGCATTGTCCTGTTGTCCAGGCAGGGTTCTAGTGAGGCCGGTGCACTCTTGGCATGGTATCTAGGCATGCCTCTGGCTAGGGCCTGCACTCTTATGCAGGTGTTGTGTGTTAGGGCCTTTGGCTGGGGGCTGAGCACCCAATTACTGGTATCTGAGTGGGCTTCTGGCTAGGGTCTACATGCAGTTACCGATGCTACCTGGGCTGACCTCTGGCTGTTGCTTGTGCACCTGTGCAGCTCTTTTCCTAGGGGATCTGTGGCTGTGGCTTTTGGCCCCAAGTTGGTGGGGTCAGAACAGGGTCCTGGGGAGACATGCCTGCAGCTGCACAGATCTGGTGCACACTGGCTTTTCACTGGGATTTTTGCACACTTACTGATGGTATGGGGGGTCTGTCTATTGCTTGTGACCCTGTGCAGCTCTTTTCCTGGCAGGTCTTTAGCTAGGCCCTAAGGGCCCAAGCATGTGGAGCAGGGCAGGGCCCTGGCAGGACTTCCCTACAGGTGGATTGCTCTGGTCTGCACTGTCTTCTCAATGGGATCTCCTTGCACTTACTGATGGTACTGGGCAGGCCTCTGGCTGCTGCTTTTGCACCTGTGCATCTCTTTTCCTGCAGTTGTTTACCTTTTTATCAGGCTGTTAACCATTTCCAGTTGTCCCATAAGTTCTTTCAAACTTCAGTTTCACTTTCCTCTTTCATCACTCCTTTGACCAATCCCGTAAGTATGATGTCAAATTTCCTCTCCACTAGCTCTCCACTCTAGATATAAAAACCTCAACAAAGTTGAATCATTTTTTTCTTTCATTTATTCTTATGTATTTTTATTTTTCTTTTTTCTGATCAACACCCTGATTTTCCCTTTTGTAATCATCTACATTGCAGCCTACCACAAGCAATATAGAACAGATTTTCTATGATATTAAAGAAATGATGAAATAATTCAAACAAGTTTAAATTATATAATTGACATATAGCTGGCTCTGTAGAAACTGGTGTAATCAGTAGTGGCTCTTTCCTCACAATTAAGGGACAGGGAGTGATTCTATTACACTAAAAAGTTGAAGCATTGTATAAACATAGATAACATAACAGGAAAACATATACTAATGAAATATTCATACTAGAACAGAGATTTCTCTATTATAAGTTGATCCTCAAACTTGAGTACAGAAAAACAAAAGAAGCTAAAGAGAACAAGGAAACAAGATACTTCTAAATTTTTAACTTCCAAAAAGCTGATCTCATAGGCACTGAAGTGGATGAAGTATAAAACAAAATGTTTAAAATATTTGACAAAGATGTAAGAAGAAACAAATGAAATGACCCACAGGAAGTTTATGTGACCTCAAAGATGATGTCACTGCACAGATAAACAACTTACCTGATAAAATGATCCCTGAGATTGAAGAAGCAACAAAAGCTTGGGTGAAGGGAAAACATGATAAACAGTATGACTGATAATTTTATTAACCAGGTGGTGACCATGAAAAGATATCAAATAAAATCTGACCATATAAAGAAAGCTGTTCAAATTCTGGACCGCAAAAATGACTGCTATCCGTACGCAGTGTAAAACTAGTGGGTAAGTTAGTAGAGCAGATAAAAAAGACTAATACATTAAAAAGGCAGACCACGAAAATCTCTCAAAGCATGTCCATGACTGCAAGAGCCTTTGAGGGGACATCTAAGTATAAACCCTCACAGTCCTCCTGAGTAACAGACTCAGCCAGAAACACACACCTGAAACGTATAACCCATTTTCAGAATAAAAAGGACAAACTGTTGATACGGACATGACCGAATATTTAACATGTTTGGCCATCAGAATGAGTTTACAGATTACTCCAGTAAGAAAGGCTGCTATGAAGTACTCAAAAACAAATGAATGTTGGGGAAATTATGGGTGGAAAAAGGTTCTCTTGTACATTACTCGTGGAGATACAAACTTGTAAAACAACTACGGATATCAGAATGGAGATTCATTAGAAAACTAATAGTAATTCTACTAGGCCCAGCTTAATTTCTTCTGTGTATCTTCCAGAAAGAGTTAATGTCATTCTATTTAGGCAATGATAACCTTTAAAAAATGCAGTCAGCAGTGTTAATGAAAATAGATTTAATATTCTGTACAGAATATAGAGAACAAAAATCGAAGTTCAAACCATAAATACCCTTATTAGTGGAGTTTGATGAGTATCTCTTTAAAACACCTTAGGTATACTTATAATTATAATTACATATATATAAGGTATATTTTCATATGTACAATGCAATTAGGCTTCCCAATGTGATGTAATAGATATAGCTAAAATGGAGTATAGGAATTTATTACAGAAGTTCGATCTGTTATGCATTCAAGATATGTGAAGAGAAGGTGAACAGAACCACTCAAGAAAATTTAATGGTTTATACCTGCCTAGGGGGTCAGGAAAGCACTGAGCTCCTCTCCTCTCCTCTGTAGAGTTGGACTTTAAGGACATGCACTCATGGGATCACAATAGAAGTGATATTTCTGGTCTAAGGATGATCACTGGATATCGGTCCCCCTGAGGTACAGAGACTGGAGGAGCCAATCAGGGAAAACCTCACTCAAAGGCCCTGGCCAGTCAAGAAACAATGGATGCTGGTCCTCCCAGAGGTGATCCTTCTTGATATAGAACCCACTGCCTCAGTAGATGCCTCTGCCCTTTCTGAGAACAGATCTTCTAACTTCCACATCCACGTGAGATGCTAAACATCATTCTCAATGAAGCATCCATGCAACCCAAAGTTACTTACTTAATGATTTGACCATGAGCATAGATGTTTTGCTACAATTTCAAGCAGGGGGAGCTGTGGGGACTGTACATGTATAAGATGATGAGAAACAGGTCCCCATGTGTTTGGTTTCATTTACATGTTTACCATTATTCATCCAGCTCATGTTCTTCTGGACACCTGCTCTTTCTTCAAAGCAGGAGGGATGATTTTATCTGAGAACAGAAATCTATGTCTGTGGCTACTCAGAAAAGATGACTCATTAAATACTCTGTCATTTACTTAATTCTATTGGTGATTATAAGGAGAATTTGCCTCAGTGTCTTGGTTTACTGGAGGTGTTATAAAAGTGGATACATAATGTGTTAATAAAAGAAATTCACTTTGTCACAGTTTGGTGGCTAGAAATTGATGTATCAAAGTGTTGCCAGAGTTGGTTCCTCCTGAGATCACTCTCCTTGGTTGCTCTTATCTCAGTGTCTTCCCACAGCTTTCTCTCTGTGTGTCTCTTCTATAATTTCCTTGTAAGGATGCTTGCCATACTGGATTAGGGCTCAATCTAAAGAATACTTTTTAGAGTTACCTTATCAAATAACCTTCTCAAAAGGCAATCACAGTGTGAAATTTTGGGGGCTACATTTCAGCTCATAAATTTTGAAATGGTTGAATCCAGCCTATAAAAATCAATGTATGTCATTATGTTGTATACCTGAAATGTACCAATGGTTAGAATGAATAATTGATAATGCAAAATAGGAAGAAAAGGTCCAAAGGGGTAGGGGTAGTGGGAGGGGCAGGGAAAAGGAAAGAAGGGAAAGGAAAGAAGGGAAAGGAAAAATGATGAGAAATGGAAAAAATGGAAATAAAGTCTTTGCAAATAGGGAAGGGTGGATGGGGTGAAGGGAGGGCTAGGAATGGGGAAAAATAAGAATCAAGATGCATTATGTAAAGGTAAAATTCCCAATGAGAAATGTAATTGTGTTGTATACCTACAATGTACCAATAAAAGAATTTAACAAAAAAAGTCAGTGTCTCTTATTTGCTTTTCAGTTTCTTCAGCCAGAAATGTAAGAAAAGTTATCCTAGCCTCTGGGAGAAAGGTGCTGTGAAATTTCTGAGGAAGGACGTCTCACCCTGCAGAAAGCCTCACCTTGCAGCTTCTCAATCTCTATGTCCTGCTCTGATATGTGCCTTCCACCTCTAATAATCAATTTAATGAGTAGGAATGGGCATACCTAAAAATCGAGGAGAAAATTGCACCTATACTAAGAAAGAAACATTTAAAGTCATAAAAGGAAATCATGAGAACCTTTGGATCATTTAAAAATGTTAATTCTGCCTTACTCAGAGGCATTATCGAAGCTTCTTGAAGATATTCAAATCAGCCATCAGACCCTCAGATCTCTCCGTCTTACCCAAACATGGACAGCGTGGTTTGTGTCCACAATGTTTCCCCATAGCTCAATAGGGCCAACAGCTAAACTGTCTGCTTCATAGTTTGACAACCTTGGATGACTGGAGGTATACCAACAATGGAAACCATTGCTCGTGTCATGTCTTATTTTAGGAGACAGTGTTAATCTTTGTCACAAAGTGTAAAGAAGACTTGGTATTTGATCAAGACAAATGCCAAAATCCCAGCCCCATATTAATTATTAAATTGGCATAAATGAGTATTCAAAAAGTATAACTGCACACTCATTTTGGGGGGGGGATTATTGTCAAGAGCTAAGACATTGAATCCACATAGTATCCATAGATGGAAAGTATAAAAATATTCACTAATAAAGAAGAATGAACTTCTGTCACATGCAGCAAAATGGATGGACCTGAAAGACATTATGTTCTGCAAAATAAGCCAGTTATAAAAAGGCAGATAATGCCTAAGCTTCCTCAATTGTTGACATTTTGGACAAAGTTTTCCTGAGCATAGAATAATGATTACTAGAGGTTGGGAAGGGTGGGGCAGATAATATGTAACTATTTGGATTTGATCAAAGCACACTATGTGCATGAGGGGAAATATCAAACTAGTCCCCAAAATTTTCCTTTGAATTCTTGACTACCCACTTAAACTTCCCAATTTGGAGCTCCAAGTTTTATTTCAAACTCCAGTTTGGCTAAACATGTCAAACCCCAAATGTCCTATGTACACAGCATCCCATCAGAGTCACATGCAACCCCCAGTATCTCAGGTACCGAGCAGATTCTCTCATTGATCCTCCTCCCCTCTTCCTCTCTTTCTCTAAAAACCTGTGCACGGTCATTCAGAAAGCCCTATTCTCTATACTATCAATATATCTCCAGAATTCAGCTAAATCACATCACCTCCACCTTTAGGATTACAATAGATTCCACCATCTGTTTAGGTTTATTCAAATGCTACCAAAACTGGAGTATCCCACATCTGCCTTTTTATCAGTAAGAATTTATAACACTCATGTCACACTACTTCTTTGATCTATTTCATACAATCTCTGCTGCTCACTCCACTACAATGCTGTTGGCTCCTTATGTTCTCTATTATTCAGTTCAATGAATTTTCTGGGTCTTGATTACAATATTTGCCCTTTACAAAGTTTTTCTTGAAATTTAATTGCAATTGTAAAAGGAGGTAGGGAATTCAAGAACCGGTCAGGCTGTAAGGGCTCTGCCTTCACTGATGGATTAATGATGCCATGAAAAGCATTTTTGGGTGTGTCTTTGCCCACTCATCATCTTCCAGTGGATGGGGAATGGTGCTCCTTCCCACTGGATGAGGCAGCACCCAAGGTGCCATCTTGTAAAGTGAAGGTCAAACTGTTGATGAGACCCCTAACTTGCCATCACTTTGATACTGGTCTTTCCAACCACCAGAAATGTCAGGCAGTAAATTTTTGTTCTTGTTAAAATACTTACTGTTTGGTATTCTCTCACAGTACCACCAAAAGTACTAATTTTTTTTTAATTTCAGGATTGTTTTTCTGCCTGTTTTAATTTGCAGATATGCTTTGAATTTTTCTTCATTTTTCTATCCATGCACTCATGTTTTTTTATCAATCAGGTTCCCATTTGAGATCTGCAGTCACTAGTCTCTTCTCTAGTCCTAATTTTGTTGTACTGACTCCTATGCTTTTGATTTTATTAATAAAAATTCAGTCAAGGAGCCCTCAGATAGTTTCTCAATTGATATTTGGTGGATTTTCTGAAAGCTTCAGCTGTTCTAAGTCCATATTCATAAGTCCAGGTAGTGATTCAAATTTCTGTTCATCCACATGTCTCAGATATTGCGGCTCTACTTTTGCATTTGGCTTCAAGAACCTAATATCCTCTAGGACACTTAGCCATCATTAGCTGGGGAGAGTCACTTCTTCCCTGTAGACATTACTCCACTGAGACCCTTGATTTTAACCCATTTCCCTTTATGTTTGAGTTCATTTTGCAATAAATGTGAATCTATATATAATTGATTTATGCAGTCAACTATGTCATTTTATAACTTCTGTATTATGGCATGTGTTGGACATAAATGAGGGTGAGTTTCTATAGGGTGACATAACAATGCCATCTTGTCTTATATTGATAACAAATAATATACTAAACCCTCAATTGATTTAAAAAAAATTTATGCTAAATAGGTAACATGAAACAAAATATCTTGACATTTCATTAAAAGATTGAATTAATTAATGATGGGGACCTCAATACTCCACTGTCACAAATAGATAGATCAATTAGACAAAAAAAATCAACAATGAAACACTAGACCTGAACCAAACTCTTGGAAAATGAACTTTATATATGTCTACAGAGTGTTCCACTCCAGAAAATCAGAGTACACATTCTTTGCAGCTGCGCATGGGTCATTCTCAAAAACAGACCATATTTAGCTCATATAACATGTCTAAGTAAATGCAAATGAATTGAAGATATGCCCTGTATACTATCAGATCCTAGTGCAATGAAATTGGAGATCAATAGCCAAAGAAACTATAAGAACTTCATAAACACATGGAAATTGAATAACGCCCTCCTGAACAACCAATGAGTCACAGAGGAAATTAAGGAAGAAATTAGAGAGTTTCTACAATTAAATGACAATGCCAATACAACATACCAGAACATATGAAGCACAAAGAAAGAAGACCTTTGAGGGAAATTCATAGCAGTAAATAGCCATATTAGGAAAAGAGAGTGAACTCAAATAAACAACACAATGTTGAATCTCAGGCTTCTAGAAAAAAAGAAGAGCAAGACAAACCCAAAGCTCACACAAGGGAGGAAACTCTAAAGATCAGAGGGAAATTAGTGCAATGGAGATAAAGAGAACAATACAAACAATCACCAAAATGAAGAGTTGGTTTGTTAAAAGAATAAAGAAAATTGAACAAACCTTAAGCCAACTTTATCTAAAAAAGGAAAGAAAAGGCTCAAACCCATGCGATTACCAGTGAAAAGCATGAAATTACAACACATACAGCAGAAATCCCAAGTATTATCAATACCTACTTTGAGAACCTATACTCCAATAAGATGGAAAACATTAAAGAATTGGACAAATTCCTAGACACATATAAATTACTAAAGTTGAATCAAGAACATATAAAAATTTTAACAACCCAATATTGATGAATGAAATTGAAAACATAATTAAAAAATTAGAAAAGCTAATGTCACTAATGATCAAACTTTTAAATTAAATTGAAAGGAAAGCCCTACTCCTGAATTCATTCCTGGAAGCAAACATTATCTTCATTCCAAAAGCAGAGTAAAACCCAATGGAAAAAGAGAACTACAGGACAATCTTCCTAATGACATAGATGCAAAAATTCTCCATAAGATACTTGTGAACAGAATGCAGATCATCAAAATGTCACATACAGCCTGACCAAGTGGGATTGATCCCAGGAATGTGACATTTCAACATATGTAAATTAATAAATGTAATACACTGTATTAACAGCATCAAGGAAAAAAAAATATACAATCATCTCAATTGATGCAGAAAAAGTGTTTGACAAAATTCAACACCCATGCATGGTAAAATCCCTACAGGAAATTCAAATAGATCATCTTTATCCCAAACACATAAAATATCCCACAAAACCAAATAACCCAAAGCCAAAATATTAATCGGATAAAAACTGAAATCTTTTGTGCTAAATTCAGGAACAAGACAAGGATGCCCACCATCACCATTCTTGTTCAATATAGTTCCGGGAACATTAGCTACAGCAATTAAACCAGAGAAAGAAATAAAAGGAATAAATGTCAGAAATCAATAATTTAAGCTGTCATTATTTGCAGATGACCTGATATTCTACATAGAAGACTCCAAAAAAAAATCAAAAAGTATTCCTAGACTTAAACAGCAGATTCAGTAGTGTAGCTGGATACAAGGTCAACACTCAAAAATTAGTAGCCTCCTTGTACACAGAAGGACTCACTGAGAGAGAAATTGAGGAAAAATTCCTTTCAAAATAGCATCCAAAAAAATGAAATATCTAGGAATCAATCTAATGAAAGAAGTAACTGACCTCTACTTTGAAAACTTCAGCACTCTGAAAAAAATAGAGATTGAAAAGGATATCATAAAATAGAAAGCTTGTGGGGAGCGTTGTCATCCAAAGAAGCTCCATTTTAAGTGTACCCTCAGTTGCAAATAGTTAGGAGATTATGTTATGGGGAACCGTGCCCTTGCCAACTCCGATGCTTACTTTCGGAGGTTGCCTTAGAAACAAGATGACGGTTCTGTAACCTCAAGAAACAAAGTAGCCCTTGAGGGCGGGGAATGTTCCGAAAACTGGTAAACAAGGAAACAGGTGTTTTTTGTATAAAGGTCATGATTAATGCCCTAACTCACTGAGTGTATAAAAGAGAGGGGTAAATAAACTTGCTTGCTCGGTCTTGGGAGCCCTCCCGACTCTGTCTCTTTGTCTTATTTTCTCAGTCCTCCTTTCCCCCATTCAGAAACCTTTCGACTGGTGACGGCTGGTCCATCGCAAAAGCTATCCCTTGTTCATGGCTAGGAAGAGTAGATACAGTGAAATTGGTCATACTTCAAAATCTGCTATATAGATTCAATGCAATCCCATTTAAAATTCCAACATATTTCACAGAACTAGAGAACACAATCCAAAAGTTCATTTGGCATGAGAAGAGACCTAGAATATCAACAGCAATTCTAGACAAAAAAAGACAAGGCAGGGGGTATCACAATCCCCAATTTGAAACTATACTACAAAGCTACTGTGATGAAAACAGCACAGTACTGGCAAAAAACAGACCAGAGGATCAGGGGAAAGGGTCAGAAGATATAGAAACAATTCCAGACATAGTCAACTCATCTTCCACAAAGGAGCCAAACTCCTTCACTGGAGGAAAGATGGACTCTTTAAT